>NC_041397.2:305164087-305359087 GCF_900747795.2 Erpetoichthys calabaricus | reverse complement strand
TAAAACGTCCTGGTAGACGGCTGCGTTCACCTTGGACCTCAGAAAACACAATGGACCAACACCAGCAGATGACATGGCACCCCAAACCATCACTGACTATGGAAACTTTACACTGGACCTCACACAACGTGGATTCTGTGCTTCTCCTCTCTTCCTCCAGACTCTGGGACCTTGATTTCCAAAGGAAATGCAAAATTTACTTTCATCAGAGAACATAACTTTGGACCACTCAGCAGCAGTCCAAAGGCGAGACGCTTCTGACGCTGTCTCTTGTTCAAGAGTGGCTTGACACAAGGAATGCGACAGCTGAAACCCATGTCTTGCATACGTCTGTGCGTGGTGGTTCTTGAAGCACTGACTCCAGCTGCAGTCCACTCTTTGTGAATCTCCCCTACATTTTTGAATGGGTTTTGTTTCACAATCCTCTCCAGGGTGCGGTTATCCCTGTTGCTTGTACACTTTTTTCTACCACATCTTGTCCTTCCCTTCGCCTCTCTATTAATGTGCTTGGACACAGAGCTCTGTGAACAGCCAGCCTCTTTAGCAATGACCTTTTGTGTCTTGCCCTCCTTGTGCAAGGTGTCAATGGTCGTCTTTTGGACAACTGGCAAGTCAGCAGTCTTCCCCATGATTGTGTAGCCTACAGAACTCGACTGAGAGACCATTTAAAGGCTTTTGAGTTAATTAGCTGATTAGAGTGTGGCACCAGGTGTCTTCAATATTGAACCTTTTCACAATATTCTAATTTTCCGAGATACTGAATTTGGGACTTTCATTAGTTGTCAGTTATAATCATCAACATTAAAAGAAATAAACATTTGAAATACATCAGTCTGTGTGTAATGAATGAATCTAATATACAAGTTTCACTTTTTGAATGGAATTACTGAAATAAATCAACTTTGTCATGATATTCTAATTTTATGACCAGCACCTGTATATTAAAAATAGCAGAGGCCCTAGCACTGACCCCTGTGGAACATCACTTTTAACATCAGCCAGTTCTGATGAGGTTCCTCGCACCATCACCCTCTGCTTCCTGTGTCTGAGCCAGTTCTGCACCCATCTAAAAACTCACCCTGAACTCCCACTTCTTTTAGTTTGATGCCCAACCTCTCATGTGGCACCTTATCAAATGCTTTCTGAAAGTCAAGATAAATAATATCATATGCTCCACTTTGATCCCTTTTGAGCCTCTTCATATATTCCAGCATATTAGTAAAACACAAAACACAACCTCCCTCTTCTGAACACATGCCAACTGTTCCAAAAAACTCCTGTTCTTGCCAAGTGTTGCTCAATCTTAATAATTCCTTCCATTATTTTTCCTGTGATGCATGTTAAGCTTACTGGCCTATAGTTGCTTGGAATGTCTCTGTCACCCTTTTCATATAAGAAGATGATATTTGCCATTTTCCAGTCCTTCGGAATCTCTCCAGTGCACAGTGACCTCCTAAAAATAAGTGTCAATGGTTTATATATGTAATTAATTTTTAATTTTTTTGCATTTATATAGCGCTTTTCTCACACTCAAAGCGCTTAGCAATTGCAGGTTAAGGGCCTTGCTTAAGGGCCCAACAGAGCAGAGTCCCTTTTGGCATTTTACGGGATTCGAACCAGCAACCTTCCAATTGCCAGTGCAGATCCCTAGCCTCAGAGCCACCACTCCGCCTACGAGTGTACTCGTGTACTCAATAGACTCCTTAAGAACTTGAAGGCAAATATTAACTGGTCCTGGTGATTTGTTTGATTGTAGCCCATTTAATCTGAGCAGTACTTCTCCCTCTACAATTTTCAAATCCCTCAGTACCTCCTAAGTAGTCCTGTTTACCTTTGGGAGGTTATCCACTTCTTCACTTGTGAAGACCTCAGAAAAATGCATGTTTAGGGCACTAAGCTTTACCATTTTACTACTACCACTATTTCACTGTCACTGTCAGCTGTTTCCGATGCACTTCACCTCCTCCTTGACTGTTCTTTTACTACTAAAATAATGAAAGAATCTCCTAGTGTCTTCTTTCACCTTATCTGCTATATTCCTCTCCCACTGTCTTTTAGCCTTCCTGATATCCTTCTTAATGGTTTCCGTCATGTTCTCATACACTCTACGATTCACTTTGTAGTCATTAGTCATACATGCCTTATAAAGCAGTTTTTTTCCTTTGCAGCTTCATTTTTAAATCTCTATTAATCCACTGTGGAGTTTTTTTTTTTTTATTTTTTTATTAATTCCAAATTTAGAAGATATGGAAAAAGATGATTCGCTGTGACAACCCCTAATGGGAGCAGCCGAAAGAAGAAGAATATTAATTCCAAATTTAGGTATGTACCTGTCCATGTAAAACATTTTTAAACCTGTTCCACTGCTCCTCAATTTCCTCCACATTTAAAGGATTATCTCAGTCTTAGACCTTTTGCCCCACCAATTTTAGTCTTTGCATCTACACTCTTACAAAATACTGAGCATTGTATTATATTATTGTCACTTGACCCTAGTGGTTCAATCACCTCTACATCCTCAATTCTATCTTGATTATTACAAAATACTAAATCCATACAAGCTTCACCCCATGTTGGTACTTTAACATACTGTGTTAACACTAGAATCCCTTAAGCCTACAAAAAAACTCGTAATCCTGGCCCACCTTAAATTCCTTCACACCTCTCAATCAGCACAAGCAGCAAGCAGCCTAATTTCCCATCCCACCCACCGCCGGAGATCAACTCAGGCAAAAAGTTCTCCCAGCTCAAGTCTTGTTTATCCTACGTGTGAGGTGCCTGGAGTTGCACAGGGTAAATAAAATATCATTATTTGGAACGCATGCATTTCACATGTGCTCCATGTCTATCAATTATCTGGGTACGTGTAGGATGATAGGAAATACGAGAAATGCAAGAAATGTTGAACAACAAAATTTTGACATGGAGTGTATAATGTGTGAAGACTGAAGTCCAATTATCAAATAAACACTTTCACAGAAGGTACACATATAACAAAACAAGTGCGCTTTTGTTCAAGAATATAACCGAAGAAAAAGAAGTAGGGTTAGGGTACAATGCAGACATGATCGCTTGGGTGGCACAACAGTAAGAACTGCTGACTCATAATCAAGAGGTAGCGGGATCGAATCCGGGTCCTCTCCAGAATTACCGTTTTGAGTAGTGAGCTGCTTTTATTGCTGCTATTGTACAATAAAAACATATATTTGATTTGAGTCTGTAACAGCTGATGTAAATTTATGGTACTTGTAAAGGTTAGCTTTTTTTTTTTTATTATTCAGTTTTATTCTCGACCATTTTCAAACAAGACCACGGTACTATCACCTCTCATTCTTGTGAATGCTTTTGTCAGACACACTTCCTGCACTCTCAGCTCTTATAAATTATAACATTTTCCTCACATTAAGTTCCCAATTAAAGAAGATGTATTATGTCCAAATCTTATTGAATAATTTCATCACAAAGGGTTATCAACAGAAAAAATGAGTACATGGGCAATCCTAATACGCAGAAACGAGGAAGTCAAACGAATTTACGCCAAAATTGTCGATCGGTAACATGGTAAAATGGTTAAATGCGTATCAATAGACTATGCTGAAACAGTTGGTAGTGATCGTGGGGAAGATGAAAACAACAACTTACAATATCATAAAGAATATCTACAGGCATTAACACCATCCAGTCTTCCTCCGCATGATATTACTGTAGAAAGAAGGATATATCCAAGAAAGGTAATGTAGTACATCTTTCGTAGATATGCCATTTGTATTAAAAAGTTAACAGCTTCCCATTAGAATAGCCTTTGCAAAGACAAATAACAGATCTCAGTGCCAAACATTCGAAAAGATCGTTTTATTTAATAGAGAGAAAGAAACGAAATTCAATCATGGCAAGTTATATGTCGCATTGATGTAAATGTAACAATTCACATGAAAATTGAAATCTGTTTAAACTGTACATCCGCATCCTCATACGTGAGCAGCAGAACTGCAGGCCCGGGGGTTGGCGAACCCCCTAATCATAAAATATGGATATTATCTTTAGGTTTTTAATATATAAACAAAGCAGATTTTTATAATGTAAATTTTTTTTTGTGCATATTTAAAGTCCAAACACTTTTTTTTGGTGTTTTAATGTACATTATAGACAACTTGTCATTCAGCACTGCTCAGTGCCAGCATGACAGTGTAAAGGACTTTTATGTTACATTCCATGGATTCCAGTCACAATGCACACCTTCAATCGTTAGCACCCTTATACATCATTTTATTTTAAGAGATGAGAGTGTATGTTGTAACTTTCAATGCTATAAATGAATAATTACAAACCAAGCATTTCAGAATAGTAACGTGTATTACTATTACTTAAGCAAATACTAAACTTAGATTCAGCATCGAGTAGGAAGCTTTTTTCAATGACTTCACAACCCTCATATATCTTGTATATACTTAATTTGATTCAATTTATTTTTTGTCAAGCTCACCTCAATCATAATATCTCATGAAAATGCTAATTTTTGTGTTGATTCCACCATAGAAAAAATTAAAAACAAACACAAAGGACCTACTTGTTTCTTTTTGTCACTTTCTTGTCTTCGTTTTTACTATGATATTTCTTCTCTTTTTCTTTGCAGATATACTTGTCTTACTACAAACAAGAGCAATCTACAACTCACATTTGTTATTATTTGTTTGGAGAAATTAATACCATCTCTGATGTGTATGCCTTTTTCCCCAGAGTCCACATGTATCAGTGCATCATGTTAAATATAACATAGTAAACAAGTGAGAAGATAATGAGTCTTCTCCCTTTATTTTGTAGCCACATTTAAACATTCTTTGTCTCTCTTGGGAAAACCTGCTGCTCCCCAGGAGTCACACATACAGACAAGCAATTATGTTCCAATGCTTGCTTGTGTTGTTTTTGTAATTTTTATGTAAAACATTTCTGTCCCTGCCTCTAAATGCACCTGATTCCTAAACTGTCTCAGGTTTACCTACATGTTACTCAACTCTGAGTCATAGGTTGATTTCTTTAATTTTATTTATTCAATATAACCTAACATTTTATTTGCCTTTTTAATCACTTCTGCACATTTCTGGGATGATGAAAATGAGTGTCAACTTAAACCCCTACATCCTTTTCAGACTTTGTTTCCTGTGGGGCTCTCTCTCCCATCTTGTGTTTATAATTGACATTCTTTTTGTCCACATGTAGCACTTTGCACTTTACCTTATTAAACTGCATTTTCCGACAGTTACTGAGTTCTGAAACTTGTCCAAGACTGTTTGAATTGATTTTAAGACTCCTCAATGTCTGCCATTGTCCCACCAGAGTCAATGTCATTAATGTAAGTCAGAAAAAGTAAGGGTCCAAGGACAAACCCCCAAGGGACTCTAATCATGACCCTATTCACTTACTATCTGTACTCTTTGTCTCCTGCTGGTTAACTAATCAGAGATCCAGTTATGTAGATTCCCTCTGATGCCTACAGCTTCTATCTTTAGAATTAATCTTTGATGAAAGACAGCTGAGCCAAAGACTTTTTGAAAGTCTAAGTAAGTATGTTCTATTCTTTGCTTTTATCAAATATTGTAACTGCTCGTCCACAACATCTAAAAAAATACTTTGGCAAGAGCTTCCTCTTATAAACCCATGCTGGTTGTTAGTTAATATATTATTTTCATATAGCTACTTTTTAAATATATTTCTTATTATAGTTTCCATAGTTTTGCGTGACAAAGAAGTTAAGACTTCTGTGTCGTAACAGCTCCACAGCTCCAAATCCGTGGCTTCGCTGTGAGCCAGGGGGATTGCCCTGTAGTGTTCCAGGGGAGGTATTGCCCTGAATATGCCCTCTCCACCAGTCCCTCCATTACAGGGGTGTCCCGAACGGCCAAGGGCCATGGCTGTCCACCACGATATATATATATATATATATATATATATATATATATATATACTGTAATATATAGTACTGTATATAGATTGTTTTTGCACCTTGTATCAAACAGTAGAACTTTGCAATGCTGTGTTATATGTCATCCAAACTTGGCATAATGTTAGCTGACAAACTGAGGCACAATAGAAAATCAGTTCCAGGGTTGTGCATCATCAATTGTTTTGATGATGTAGTGTAAAATCCATCCATCCATCCATCCATTTTCCAACCCGCTGAATCCGAACACAGGGTCACGGGGGTCTGCTGGAGCCAATCCCAGCCAACACAGGGCACAAGGCAGGGAACCAATCCCGGGCAGGGTGCCAACCCACCGCAGGACACACACAAACACACCCACACACCAAGCACACACTAGGGCCAATTTAGAATCGCCAGTCCACCTAACCTGCATGTCTTTGGACTGTGGGGGGAAACCGGAGCGCCCGGAGGAAACCCACGCAGACACGGAGAGAACATAAAATCCAGTATTTTGAAAAGAAATCACTAAAGAGCAATTTTATTTTTGTGTTTTATTTAGTTAATATGAGTGTAAACAGAGGTTTTAACAGGGCAGCCTCAGACTCCACATTCTTCTTCTTCTTCTTTCGGCTGCTCCCGTTAGGGGTCGGCACAGTGGATCATCTTCTTCCATATCTTTCTGTCCTCGTCATCTTGCTCTGTCACACCCATCACCTATATGTCCTCTCTCACCACATCCATAAACCTTCTCTTAGGCCTTCCTCTTCTCCTCTTCCCTGGCAGCTCTATCCTTAACATCCTTCTCCCAATATACTCAGCATCTCTCCTCTGCACATGTCCAAACCAACACAATCTCGCCTCTCTGACTTTGCCTCCCAACCGTCCAACCTGAGCTGACCCTCTAATCTACTCATTTCTAACCCTATCCATCCTCGTCATCCTGTCCTCAGACTCCATATTAATACATAAAAATTAGAAGCAATGAAGCACTCCAAAATTTAAATAATTCTGAAACAAAAGAAGTATTACAAAACAACAAATAAACTGGAAGACAATTCATGAAAAATTTTTAAATCCTAAAAGAAAGTGGTTAAGATTACGCTCAAATATAGAATGGCCAAAACAATTATCATGGGAAAAAAAAACAATTAATGAAAATAAAGAGGGACAAAAGCAAATGGTGAAACTCCAGTATTATCCCAACCTTGGTTATTCCTGCTTAGTGTGTTGTTACTGTGACCTTTAGCAGGAGAAATGGCATGAAAAAAATTAGGAAGATAAAGATAATTCATCAATTTGTGCAAAGGGTTACACAAACTTTCTTAACTTTCTCCGTTTTGTGGAATCGTAAGGCGAACAACCATTTTTTTTAACATATTATCCAAGTATTCTTGCTTTAATAAATAAAAAATACAATTTATTCATGGCACAATAATAACAGAAGATAGGTATGCGCAAATAGAGCATATAAAGACAGGATAATAAACAGATAAAATCAAAAGTTTTTAATCATTTAAATACTTTCTTTTAAACATTTGAAGTGTTATACCCACTACTTTTCAGATATTTACAGTTCCTTTATTACATAGGCAGAATAATAGTATGTGATTTCAGAAATGGCAAAAACCCCCTCATGCATAAAAGGTTAAGATGCCACCTGGGTGCCAGCCCAAAGAGTTGTACCATACATGGTTCACTCGGAAAAAGCCCCAGGGAATGACCTGGGACATGCTGGATGGATTGCATCTCTCAATTGTCCTTAGAGAATCTAAAGGCCATGTCACATCAGACAACGTTTCCAGTAATTTTCAGTCGTAGCCTTCATTAACATAACCTTAGAAACTCAGAGGTAGTTATCGGGATTCTCCCGTGAAGGTAATGTGACATACCCAGTGACTCATTCCAATTAATCTTCAACTTGTATTTTGTCATAGAGTTGGGCTCTGCATGCGTGAGAGTGGACAACCAATGAGCATTCACCCATTTGTACAATGCATACAATGTGGCGATAAGGAATAAAGAATGCAGGTGTTTTGGACCTCACAAACAGAAGAGAAGTTCATCTGTCTAACGTCTTGTGTTTTACATAGCAAAGCAGAATGGGAAAAAGAAAAAAGGGCAGAGTTTGCTGAACTTGCCATACCTGTTAACCCTTAATACAGCACAGGCTTCGTCAGACAATATTGGCTTTCACAAAAGTAGTGAGCTCGATTTTGCTTAAAGGTCCTCACGCAGTCATTAAATTCGGCATGCCTTGGGATTTTCAGTCATGCAAATTTGTAGCAGGGCTACATAATAATAGTGTTTTGTCTTGGTAGAGTAATATATTGCTCTACTTTCCCCTATTGTATTATTAATATGTAGCCTTTGTCAGAATGCCTAATCTCACAGACTTACTACTGTTTATAAGGTATTATAGTATAGTATATAACTTCTCCCCACCTTCCCTTCTATATCTATAACCTCAGGCAATTAGATGTAGTAAAAAGACAAGCAGGAGTTAAGTTACAATTTAAACAATGTATTATTGGTAATCTGTGGTGGGTTGGCACCCTGCCCAGGATTGTTTCCTGCCTTGTGCCCTGTGTTGGCTGGGATTGGCTCCAGCAGACCCCCGTGACCCTGTGTTCGGATTCAGTGGGTTAGAAAATGGATGGATGGATTATTGGTAATATTCATAAATAATAACAATATGCAAAGTACATTTGAATATTGCCATACAACATGATAAATGGTGATGTGTAGTTTCAGGCGGCACACAGACTTGTTAGTTACTTAATGTCTCTAGTTAAAGCATCATTCAGCTCAGCTTTCTTCAGAACAGGCCGTAAGCCTGCTCAATATGGCTGCTAAGCTGTGGTCTTCATTGTGTTGTCTTTATCATCAGAGGTTAGTAAGAGATGCTTCTTTCAGATGTTAGTAAGAAAGATAGTGTGAGGTTAAACAAGTAACTTTATAGATGTTCTGTCCAACTCCTACAGCCAATACTTAAAGGCTTCTGACACAAGCCAATTCCAAATAGCCATACTTCAGACCAAGGGGGGAATAGAACATCTTAACACCTGCCACCCCCCTCAAACCATATGTTAAAGTACACCTTAGCGTTCTTGCGGGGGTTCAAAGACTTTAGCAGAGAAATACTAGCCAAACTGGTTTAAGGCACATCCTCCCCCAACTCTGTCGTAAAATTCAAAGAGACCCATTCCTAAAGGGGGAGAGGTGGTAAACACTCACTAATGTAAACCTAAATTACATTGCTTTCCCTAAATTACAAATAAAGACATACAAAATATTTATCAAGTTATATGCAGAATCTCACATCACAACAAATAGTATGTTCTATGTTTGTGCTGAATGCTTTTTGTTTTCATCGTCACGTTTACTGTCCATTATATGTACGTCAGTAAATGTTGTCCCCGTAAGTGCAGAGGGGAAGGATGATGGAGAGAGACCACAGCCCCGAGACAGAAATCACCTGTTTGGATCCACCTGTTACATCTGGGACATTCTTGTTATACTATGTGTTTTTATTTAATGTCACCGTTCTCTGTGCCCACTGTTATGGATTCCTTCATACAGGCAAACCAAGTATAGGTACACAGGGGCACAGCAGCAGCATTTAGAATTGCCGAGCCAAGCACAGGACTAGATAGCCACAGACAACTGGAGAATTGAATAGTCAGCCTAAAGACAGACTAGTGTATATTTCTGTCTTCTGTCAGCACAGAAACCTCTCCTTGTTGGGAGAATGGGAACTATATATGGGCATTGTGCTATTCCTGTATGTTTGAAGGTGGGGTTTTGAGTACTGTCCTGTCCTTGTTTGGATTGGAGCCAAGAGCCTGCACATGGACCAACCTGTATTTAAGAATAGACACCTACGGCCAACACTTTGAAGCTTCCGGGCGGAAGAGTATGTCTTCCGTCCGAGGCCGAGTAGAAGATTATGTCTTCTGTCCGGCTAAAATCCTTTCAGCGTGGCAACGAAAGATGGCAGGCTGCGTAGGTCGAGCCTCCCACATGCTTGATATGTCTGTCATAAGCTTCCCGTTTGTAATGCCGCGTGAAACCGTCAATAAAGAGCTAGAATTATCCTAATTTGTCGTGTAAGCTTGTAACCGTCCTTTTGCATGCTGGGTGGGATAATATCTTTTTAATTTATAATAATTTATAATTCAGGTTAATTAAAATGCCGCAATTGAAAAGAACACATTTCCAGAGAGCTAATGCCTCTTAAGGAAGCAATTCTATATTTAAAAAAGAGGAGCAGAGGCGAGGGGAGGTGAGGAGAGAGAGAGAGGAGACAAATCGAGAGGAAAAGAAGACAATTTAACCGATCACTTACAAACTCATCACTGCCGATCATTGCATCATTCCACTGCCTGCTTTTTCAACAACTGATTCTACATCATGACAGCCAGAGCCAATAACCCCAGGGTTCGGATTCATATCAGCCATTGCCAGGACTTTTTACAGTGAGGTTGTTTTGTTGTTGGGAAGGAGCACAATATCACTACAGTCAGTTTCAATACCACTGAACTTTATTTTGGACTCATTTATCACCACATTTTCAATTGCTGTGTTTATCCAATCTGTGTTTGTATTTGTGTTATGTGCTTTTGTTTATAGTTTAGGGGCAAGGGAGGGATAATGTAAATATTTGTATATTTGTATCTCATATAATAATTAGTCAGTGGTGTTTTTTGGGATAGTGGTGTTTTGCACACACACACACACACACACACACACACATATATATATATATATATATATATATATATATATATATATAGTGAATAAGGCGCTATATAAGCGTCTGACCCGGCACAGACTCACACTGAGACACGTATAAATTGAACACAACTCTTTATTTTCTCTTCAGCCTTGGGCACGTCTTCCCCGTGTCCCACAGGCCCAACACAGTCCCACAAGCACTTAACACAACACAAATAAATCATTTTTTTCACCTGTGGGGCACGTCTTCCCCGTGAACCCCACAGGTATAACACAGTCCCAAAGTACCTCTTTCTCAAGACAGCAATCCTTCCGTTGGCACCACCACTCCTCTCGGGCACCTCGTCCTCTACCTCCCGATTCTGGCCCTGAGTGGTGGTTGCTGGCTTCTTTTATGGCCCTCCTGGGAGTGCTCTTGGTGCTTGCTCATCTGTTCCCAATTGCATTCCCATGTGGGGCCCATGATTAGACCAGCTGGGCTTAACTATCTCTGCCTCGCCCCCTGGCGGCCATCCCAGGTCCCCACAGGGTTGGGAAGAACTCCATCTCCCATGAAACCCTGTGGGAAACTGAGCCATCATCAACCAGGGAGGCTGCCACCAAGCGTCCCGGGGGAGGTATTGAGGAGTCCATGGCTGCTCCCCTGGAATACAACTAGAAGGGACGTCTTGGCGCCGGGCATGAACCCTGGCCATCCTCCACAATATATATATATTATTGAATGTTTGTCTGTCTTTTCATTTTACAATATATCAGATTTTGATTTTACATATCCATTTATTATTTTCTGATTATTTTGTTGTGTCGGGAAAAAATAAAATGACTTATAAGGAGTACGGCTTGTTATTAGAGCAAGAAACCTCAGGTAATCCAAGGAATAAGTCTTGGTAGTGTAGTGGCCAGTCTGGGTAAGGGGTCAGCAGTTACGAATTGAAATGGTAAGGCAACATGAAAAATGGTCACTAGAACAATAACATTTATTTATATAGCACATTTTCATACACATAATGTAGCTCAAAGTGCTTTATAAGATGGAATAAAAAGGAAGTTAATATATAAAACAGCTTAAGCAGTCCTGAAGCAATCGGAAATTGTTATGATTGGTGATGCTGACTGCAAGAAGAGAAGTGAAAAACAAACCATAAAATAGCAAATATTTCCATTAAACATAGTTTGAGTACAGCTCAAAGAAAGACAAGGAGCATAGAATAATTAAACAACAAACCAGTTTAGCAGTTACCAGAATCAATTAACAGGATCAAAACAGAATTATGAATCTCAAATTACCATTAGTAATCACAAACCAAAATAGCTTATCTAAAGGCCTATACCAAGGAAAAGTCCAGAGACAACAAATTTAGAACAGATATCACTAAGTAGCTAATTGCAGGGTTGACCAATGCAGTATGTTTAGGTGCATTTTCAATTAAATCTTTGCCTATTCCGGGATAACGTGAATGTAACTGGTGTTTTCTCTCATGCAGCGCGTCCAAGAGTTTGTGTTTGAGGCAGCTGTGTGGTGGAGAGGCAGCTTAAGGGAAAGAGATTAACTTTTCTATTAAATCTGGAGGAAGAAGCTTATACAACCTACCATGCAAGTTTAACATTCATCTTACATAACATCAACAACCAGAATTAGATATGCTAATACATTTGTTGTCACTAACAAAACCATTTGGGTAAAATGTCAACAGCCAACCAACCACTGACGAACAAATCTAGCAGTGAAGTCTGAGGTGGTTTGGCCACGTGTACAGAATGGGCACAAACAGGCTACCACACAGACACCTCTGGAGACAGCGACCCACCCAGTGGAGGATACAGACTGCGCCCAAGAAAATGTGGACAAAAACAAGTACAGAAAGATCTGAAGATGTGACGACTTGACCTAAATGGACCTTAATTAGCCTTGGAACTACACCTTTTTATATGTTTCTTTCTATGGGTTGAATAGAAAAGCTCAACTCCTTCCCCAAGCTGCCTCCTCACTGGACTATAAGTTCCAAGTAGTGATATTTAATGTTAATATCATCACCTCAAGGGCTAGAATCAATGATTTGTTCAGTAATCTTCAGGACCCATGGGGTCAAGATTTCACTAGCACATACAAAAGGAAAGGACTTTTTATGTTGAATTTGAATTTGAACTTGTTCCTTAATTTAGTTCCCTTGATTCATTCACATCTTATGGTATCCAGGTTTACTGCAGTTACCAGCTTTTGAATTTTCATATGGTGATCATCTCTTGCTAGCATAAAGTACAATATTTAGAGAGTTTGTGATCAGTTAACTCTTTTTTTTTAATTGACAAGACCAATATGTTGTGTTTATGTATGGTCTCCTTGGGTTTTGCACCTTGACTTCCTTTACTTGGTATGGACTCTATGTGCAGCCCACTCCGAAATTTGTTGTAGGCTGTCTTCCACTGCTGACATCTGCCAATGGGATTCTGTTTGTACAGTAGGTCGCTCCAGTCAGTCATTAGGTGTCAGATCTATAGACGATGAAATAAACCACTACTTACGCACCCAAGTATCTGAGGTGTATTAAGGGGGTCTCGAAAGGGTCCCAGAAATTGAATGCCAAGAGACATCAAGAAAGAGAGAGAGAGGCCTACTATAGCACTTCCTGAATAGCTGAGGTTTGGGCTGGATTTTAGATTGAATTTGAAATTTTATCTGAGAGATGCTGTGAAAGTCTCACATTCCATGGCAAAGAAAAAAAGAGGGCAATGCCAATTTGTCCTGTTGTTTGATTTAAATGTACAGTGCTGATATACGTATACCACGCTGTATTAATTTCAGTTCCACTACTCCTTTTATCTTTATTGCTGAAGAGTTTCTGGAATATTTTTCTTCCCAGTAAAAATCACGTAAATTTGACTCTTTATTTCCTTATTCCTGAAGCTGTAGATTACTGGATTCATCATAGGTGGGACCACATTGCCAACTATTATCATTGTATTGTACACTTCAGTGGTCATATTGACTCCAGTACCTGGCAGAATATAAGTAGCCAATAAAGGGATGTAAGCAAGCCCTAAAACAATGAGGTGAGTGACGCAAGTGTTGAAGACTTTACTGTTTTTATTAACAGAGTTGATTTTCAGTGCCACCAAAAAGATTCGGAAATATGTGAAAAGAATTAATATCAGGGGGCAAAATCCTAGCAAAATTACTAAAGTGGTCAAAAGCAGCAAGTATTTTGGGTCGTCGTTGCATGCTACTTGGACCATATTAGAGTATTCGCAGTAACAATATGGCAAAACATTGGTGCGACAAAAAGAGAGCTCACTGACAAACACCATAATGGAAATGTGCAAGAGGAAAGCAAACACGGGTAATGATAATACAGCAATCCACACAATTTTTTTTGTGACAATTAATGGGTAACGAAGTGGATACATAACTGCCACATAACGGTCCAGAGCCATAAACGTTGCTAGAAGAGATTCCATTAGGTTGATATTCAACATGATATACATCTGTATTAAACAAGCTCCATACGGTACTAGAGAGAAGTCGAACTGAAGAATAGTGATGAGTCTTGGGATGATGGTGTTACTGTTCACCAGGTCTATCACTGCTAAGGTACTAATGAAGATGTACATGGCAGAGTGGAGATGCTGGTTCATTTTTATCACCACAATCACCAGAAGGTTTCCAAAAACTGAAGCCAGGTAGATCATGAGAAGGGCGACAACAGTCAAAGTCCTCTGATCCGGCTGGATCGCACAATGCAGTACAAAATCTGCTGCAGAAATGCTGGTGTTGACCATTATGTCAGGTTCTCCTTTTCACCTAAAGGGTCAAGAATAAATGTGACAATGGCATTATATTATATTATATTATATTATATTATATTATATTATATTATATTACATTACATTATATTATATTATATTATAAAGCTAATAATATGAAGTGACTTTCAAATGTAGACTGTCTTTTGACTAACACTCTAAATTTACTAAACAAACTCTTAACATTTTTTTTTGTTTGTTTGTTTTAAAATTACTGAAATCAAAATAGTTTTTTAATGTTATGTTGTTGTTAGGAAAAAATCTTGACAAAATTGGAACCCTACTGTTTACATAGGTATTCAAACCCAGTGTTGCAGAAGTTGTAATTTGAAAAGCCGTTACTTAGTGAGGATGTACTTGAAAGAATCCAGTTTGTGTCCACCATTGATTAATTAAAATATTGTTTACATTTCACAGATAAAATTCTCTCCATTAAGCTGTGTAATGGACAGCCGGGTACCATGCCCGGCAGGGACGCCCCTACTGCATCTGTTCCGGGGGGGTTACCATGGACAGCTCAATACCTCCCCCGGGATGCTTAGTGGAAGCCTCCCTGGCAGACGATGATTCCCCAACCTGGCGCATGGCTCCATGGGAGATGGAGTCCTCCACAGCCTGGTTGGGGGCTCGGATGGCCGCCAGGGGGAGCTGCATGGAGCCTGCAGCCCGGCTGGTCAAATCTTCAGCCCCACCCGGAAATGCAATTAGGGCCAGGTGATCAAGCACCTGGAATGCTTCCGGGTGGGGTATAAAAAAGGCCAGCCACCACCACTCGAGAGCCAGAATCAGGAGGAAGAGGACGAGGTTGCCTGGGAGGAGTGGTGGTGCCAAAGTGGAAGGAAAGTGTTGTTTGGTGTGCTATATTTAAGTGCTTGTGGGACTGTGTTGGGCCTGTGGGACACGGGGAAGGCGTGCCCCACGGCTGAAGAAAAATAAAAGTGTGTTTTATTTAAGTACGTGCCTCTGCCTCAGTCTGTGCCGGGCCGGGCGCTGTATAGTGCCTTTCACAGCGGTCATTATAAAATATGTGAATTTGAAAATCAAAGTTAAAATAAAGACTAAACAACATTTCAAAGAAGTCAGAGATAAAATACAATGGGCACTTCTGGTTCAATTATCAGGAGGACATAAGAAGATATGCCAAACCAACCAAACTCTGCCTACAAAAAGTTTTCTCGAAGGAAATTGATGAGAGAAAAGGCCAACCACCACTTTAGAGTTCAGACTGAAATAAAGGTGCAGCGGTCAACCGTATCGAGAGCAATGCCTAATACTGGACTGTAGAAAAGGGTGAAAGAAAGGCTGTTGACAGTTTGATAAAAGCATGAGCTAAACCAGATTTTGTTAAAAAAATTACTACATGCTAATATTAAAGAACTGGAAGTAAAATACAAGTTGAATTACAAAATAACAATGTTTTTATTAACGAGTACTGCTTCAATATAAAACAGTCATCACAACAACTGAAAGGTAACTGATCAAGTACAAACTTAAAAAAAATATAATAAAACTCCACTGTGGGGAAAACTTAAATTTCCAAAAGCAAAATATTCATAATAGGTGATTAAAAATATAGAAGACAAACCTGAAAACGTTTGCCGCATAAAACTGAAAATTGCATCATCTTCTACTTTCCACCATTATTAAAAGTGTGGCCGCTGTGCTCTAGTGGTCACAACTTCACATCCTCATAAAAACCTAAAAGTACAACCTGATTGGTTATGCATTTACACCTGGGGGGGATCTGAGTACCCCAACTTATATGTGTTAGCATCGCATACAGGATGTGTAAAGCCTCGTTTGAAAAACAGACTATATGAATTGCCTCTTTTTAATACTTGAAAAACTATACTGCAAATTAACAAACTGAGGTACGCAGACATATGCTTTTGTATGCAGTACGGTAATTACTGACTACATTGGGCGACAGCAATTTAAAGTAGTGATGGAATCAGAAGATGGATTGGAAGAGCCAAGGTCTTAACCGGGAGGACAGGAATCAACTCCACAAAGGCAAGGGCATGAAACAAAATTACACGTCGAGAAATGTAGTCAGTGAGTCAGAAACCAAATTATTTTGCGTAGCCAAAATGCAAGACATAAATCACAGTCAAGAAAGACAAAATTGTTCATAACCTCAGGTTTATTTAACAATAATTAAACTAGCTCTTCTTTTTTTGTTGTGATTTATCCTCAAATTTGGACAGGCTGGTAGTGTACAAGCTTTATACTTTCATCGCAATGACATCACGCTTTGCATATTCCTGGTCGTACTACCTAGCAAAAGCCTGTCAACCCTGCGTCACAAACAGCAAAAAGTGGTGGTGCCCATAATATAGGCAAAATCGTGCATCAGGAAAGTAACATTTTCAAAAATGTCCTTAATCAACAACATGATCAGACCATTAAATTAATTGACCTTTAAAACTTCAAATACAATATCTCCATTACATTTAGATTTCAAGAAAAAGTTGTAAAAGCACCATGTTATTTTAAGAGATTTGGCAAACATCACTGGATAGCATTTGTAACCTGTGGATGAGTTTTCATTTATGTTGGATATCATAGCCCATTCAGTTGCTCATGTCGAGTTTAGATATTCTCAGAGGGCTTCCTAAAGTTGCTCTGGTTTAACACCAGAAAGGTTAACTGGTGGGTCTAAATGGACCTCAAGTCAAGTTGGGGAACATGCACTGGTACAGTGTGTTGTCGCACCCACTACACAACGAAACAACTCAGGATCCCGGTTTGCAACCCCCCAGGCAGACACGCGGTCCAGTCCCACCCTCCGGAAATGACCCTCTATCTGTCACAGCCAGGTGTTACGTGGGCGACCCCTTGGCCTGGTCCAGCCACTCTGGTCCCCTACAATGATGATCTTACGAGCTGGATCACCCTCGGGGAAATGCGCCACATGGCCGTAGTGCCGTAACTGACGCTCCCTCACAATGCAGGTAATGTGCCTCATTCGAGACTCCATGAGCAACACAAAGTCAAACCAACGGTACCCAAGGATTTTCCAGAGAGACACAGTACCAAAGGAGTCCAGTCTTCGTCTCAGGTCACTGGATAGTGTCCATGTCTCGCAACCATATAGCAAGACAGGAAGCACCAGGACTCTAAAGACTTGGACCTTCGTCCTTTTGTGTAGATATCGGGAGCACCACACACCCATTTCCAGTGACCTCATGACCCCCATGCTCTCCCAATCCATCTATTGACTTCATAGGAAGAGTCACCAGAGACATGAATGTCACTGCCAAGGTAAGTAAACCTCTCGACAAGGTCGACACTCTCTCTGCAAACAGACACACTGCTGATGGCCGTGCCCAAGAGGTCATTAAAGGTCTAGATGTTGGTTTTTATCAGGACCCTCACAAGCCCAGACTCCTCGCTCAGTCTCTTAAGCACCCCGATCAGAGCCTCCATTGACTCCGCGTAGATCACAGCATCGTCAACAAAGTCAAGATCCATGAATCTTTCTTCACCAACAGATGCCCCACAGCCGATGGACCCCACAACCTTACCCAACACCTGGACAATACGAGCATTAGACAGAGTAGGAGCAGAACCCCAGAATCAACTGGGAAAAACGCAGAGAGTCTACCTCCACTCTGCACAGCACTCACAGTACCAGTGTATAGGACGGCCATGATATCCAGCAACCTCGAGGTGATCCTGTAAACCCTTAGGTTGTCCCACAGGGCAGCTCGATCAACTGAGTCGAACGCTTTATAAAAATCGACAAAGGCTGCAAAGAAACTCTGCCGATATTCGCATTTAGATGGACCTGCCATAAATAATTGTGGTTATGTGTATGGCGTTGTCCTCTGGTGGACCACTCGTCCATCCAAGGTTGTGCTGTATATTGTCCAAAATCCTGATTAGATGTTTACACGTATAACACATGCACACCTATGGATCATCCTCTGGGCTTCTCTAAACCATGTGGTACCACCCAGGGTTGAGATGGGATGCTGTCGCTAACTATTTCCTCTCCTATTCTTCCAACAGCACCAAGAAGATGCCTTCTGAGGGCACCTGACTTGACCCCTCTTGTTTTCTGGCTATATATCTTGAGGTTGGCGGAAGGAGGCGTCACTCTGCAAGCAGAGCATGACACAAGCAGAGCTCCTGTGACAAATCCTGAATTAATACGAGCCTGACTGGGTCTGTTTTGTTTGTCACATTTTGTTACCTTTGCACTGCGGGCTCCCTGTATTTTCGTTAAAAGAACCTTGAAGTAAATGAGGATGGCCGATTTGGTGCCCCAACATTTCCTTGTCAGGGACTTGCAATTCATCACTTGTCCACACTGCAGATTACGCTTTGTTCAAGTTAAAAGAAGAAGTAAGGAGTGAGCAGGTGGGTTCATTAAAGGAAACTGAATGTGTCTTTTAATGTTAGGTTTTACCCTTTTCAAGACTATCCAGTACTATAGCTGATTTTTGCCACTGGTGAGCTATCATCCTTACATTGTGGACACTTTCCACGTGTTTAGTTTGACATTACTTTGGTCTGTTGTATAAAACAAAGGCATCTGCATTTTTTACACCCATTATTTGTGCATTTATGTTGGCATGTGGTGATCTTTACCTTATGAGATTCAACCAGCACAGTACACACACACACACATATACAACACACACACACACCTATATATTCTGGATATCCTGGATTTCAGTAAGTCACCTTCACTAAAGACATCTGCCTAATCAAAAAACATTTGTACACACCGACCCAGCAGTGGCCTGGCATTCTGTCCGGTGAAGAGCTCTTGTGTTGCAACCAGTGCTAAAGGGAAATGACACCCTGTAATAAAAAGAAAAAGACAGGTTAAAAAATTGAAAGATGAAATTAAATATCCATCCATCCATCCATTATCCAACCCGCTATATCCTAACTACAGGGTCACAGGGGTCTGCTGGAGCTAATCCCAGCCAACACAGGGCGCAAGGCAGGAAACAAACCCCTGGCAGGGCGCCAGCCCACCGCAGGAAATTAAATATCTACCTTTCAAATGTTATCATTATGTTTTTGGAACAGTACAATGCGGGATTTGAGTTTATTACTATTATTATAATTGGACGATGAGGGGCTGGAGCCTATCCTAGCAGCAAACACCCACACTCACAAAGGACACATGATGTTTGAGAAAACACATAGTTAATGAAGGAAAAGTCACAGAATAAAAGAGGGACATACAAATTTTAAATGGGCTATGACCAGGCATGGGACTGAAACCCAATGTCTGTGAGCCACTTGGCTATTCTGCCGCCTATGAGAAGTTTAATTCTTTTTGTTAGTATACACAAAACAAAGTGAGGTTTAAACTGTATATCCCTGGACATGACACATACATTTGTAGATGAACTTAAACTTGACTGTATATATTGTTACCGATCGTGCTGGGCCTTAACCCACTTGGCCGGTTCAACCACGTGGAAAACAAACATCTTTTAAATGTGGAAGAAAAACTCTCTATTTGCTTAACTGCTTGATTCTGCAGGATCAGCTAATTGCACGTTGCTTTGAGGTTTCAAAGCTAGCTTACTCACCTGCTCTTCTGTTCTTTCACTGTCCTGTGTAGACAGTGCGGCTGTTTCTCTACAGCTGAATCCCACTGATGAAGACACCTTCGATGCCTAATCTGAATGACCTAATGAGAAGGATTTAGGAGTCATAGTGGACTCTAAGCTATCGACTTCCCGACAGTGTTCAGAAGCCATTAAGAAGGCTAACTGAATGTCAGGTTTTATAGCGCCTTGATGTGTGGAGTACAAGTCACAGGAGGTTCTGCTCAACCTTTATAACGCACTGGTGAGGCCTCATCTTGAGTACTGTGTGTAGTTTTAGTCTCTAGGCTACAAAAAGGACATAGCAGCACTAGAAAAGGTCCAGAGAAGAGCGACTAGGCTGATTCTGGGCTACAGGGGGTGAGTTATGAGGAAAGATTAAAAGAGCTGAGCCTTTACAGTTTAAGCAAAAGAAGATTAAGAGGTGACATGATTGAAGTGTTTAAAATTATGAAGGGAATTAGTCCAGTGGATCGAGACTGTTATTTTAAAATGAGTTCATCAAGAACACGGGGACACAGTTAGAAACTTGTTAAGGGTAAATTTCGCAGAAACATTAGGAAGTTTTTCTTTACACAAAGAACCATAGACACTTGGAATAAGCTACCAAGTAGTGTGGTAGACAGTAAGATATTAGGGACTTTCAAAACTCGACTCGATGTTTTTTTGGAAGAAATAAGTGGATAGGACTGGCGAGCTTGTTGGGCTGAATGGCCTGTTCTCGTCTAGAGTGTTCTAATGTTCTAATGTTCTGAAAAATAAAGCTGGAGCATGACAGACAACTAGGGAAGTTGCCCAGTTTTCTGTGTGTTCAAATAAAAGCTCCAATACTTAATAAAGCCTGAATCCTGTTCATCCTAGTGCCTGCATAAGGTATAGATCTTCCTGCTCAGTTCTCTCCTACCTGTCTTTTGTGCAACTCAGAGGCCCAAACGCCTGAGAGAGAGAGAGAGAAAAAAAGTCTATCCACCCTAATAAAAGGACAAGAGCCCGTGTGTCTATGCATCTGTGTGTCCGTCTGGTTGCTATGTATCTGTTATATGCCATTTGGTTTGGGAGTGCTATTGTTCATGATACACCATCTATTTGAATGACAAATGCAACATATTTTATTACTGGTCAGCAACATTTCTTGACACACTTCTGCTGAATGATTCTTTGTCTGAAAGTCCTCAGTGTTAGTGTGTCAGAGAGAGGATGTGCAGCATCGTTCATAATGACTCTTAAGTATTTTAATTCTCTCCTTTGATACTCCAGGAGGTTTTACATGAATTAGGCATATAATTAGTAGAAAGGTAGAGTAGTCTGTATTTAAAGTATCATGTTTTAAGTTTCTAAACATGAGACCAATGATAAGGTCAGATGGCCAATTTCTGCCAGCATGGTAGTACAAATGTCCTGTAACTTTTACTGTTGAGTTCAACAGATTCCAGTCATGATGCACACCTCTAATGCTCATCTTCAGTCATTAACGGCATTATTCGTCACATACTATAAGAGATGAAGGTGTGTGTGTGTCATAATTTACAATGCTATAAATGATTAACTAACTACAAATCATTACAAAATAGTAAAGTCTTCCATAAAAAAAATCAGTCAGAATCTTGGAAAAATACTAAAATCGAACTGTTAAGAAATTTGTTAAGAGTTGGAATCTTTTTTTAACGACTCTACAACTCTGATATATCCTATATTCAATTCAAATTATTCTCATTGAGCTCATCTCAAACATAATTTCTCATAAAAAGGCTGTTTTTTAAAAATTTTTTAGTTTTTATTCCACCACATAAAACATTTAAAAACACACAAACTATTACACTGAAGAGATAACCATACCTACTTGCTGTTTATTTTCATCACTTTCTTGTCTTTGTTTTCAGTACAATGTTTCTTCTTTGCTTGTTATTTACAGGTACACTTGTGGCACTACAGACAAGAATGGCTTAAAACTCACATTTGCTGTTAATAGTTACTGTAAGCGTTAGTTTCTCTAATGCTTATGCCAGAAAGCTTACATATTACTCATGTATCGAAGCATCAAGATAAATATAAGTGGATAAACAGCAAATCTCAAAGAGAACATCATTTTCTTTCTTGACCGTATTTAAATATTATTAGTCTTTCTGGGGGAAGACGGCTGTTTCCCCAGGAGGTGCAGATGCAGAAGAGTAATTACAGTTTGTCCCAAGCCTCTCGGTGCTCTTTAGTTTTTCTCTCATATTTTCTCCAAAACACATTTCATTCCCTGCCACTAAAGAATTGTTTGAATTTTGTTTTATGTTGTTTCATGAATTGAGGAACCTGATTCTGAAAGTGTCCCAGGAACTAGGTGTCGCTCAACCTTGAAGGATCTTTTAATAATGATTACCATCTATTTATTAAGTCCACCAAGTTTAATCAATTACAGTAAGGGAGTAAGCATTAAATCCTGATTCTCTTGTAAAATTACATATTTTTCATACCTCAATGACAAATGTATACTTAAAAAAAGGTGGCTTGGTGGCAGAGTGGGTAGTGCTGCTGGGTTTGATTAATTACACTTTTGGAGTAGATAGCAATGCATATAAATAATCAGCAAAGCTGAGGTTAAGTAATGTCTGTCATGTCTCAGCCAGGATTCCTCCCTTGTCTGGGGTTCAAATTCATGTTTTATGTCTGTTTGTGATCATTTTATCTAACTTAATGTTACTTTTGTTGATTATGATAGATAGATAGATAGATAGATAGATAGATAGATAGATAGATAGATAGATAGATAGATAGATAGATAGATAGATAGATAGATAGATAGATAGATAGATAGATAGATAGATAGATAGATAGATAGATAGATAGATACTTTATTAATCCCAAGGGGAAATTCACATACTCCAGCAGCACTTTACTGATACAAAAAACAATATTAAATTAAAGATTGATAATAATGCAGGTAAAAAACAGACAATAACTTTGTATAATGTTAATGTTTACCCCCCCCACCGGGTGGAATTGAAGAGTCACATAGTTTGGGGTAGGAACGATCTCCTCAGTCTTTCAGTGGAGCAGGACGGTGACAGCAGTCTGTCGCTGAAGCTGCTCCTCTGTCTGGAGATGACACTGTTTAGTGGATGCAGTGGATTTTCCATAATTGATAGGAGCCTGCTGAGCGACGGTCGTTCTGCCACAGATGTCAAACTGTCCAGCTCCATGCCAACAATAGAGCCTGCCTTCCTCACCAGTTTGTTCAGGCGTGAGGCGTCTTTGTTCTTAATGCTGCCTCCCCAGCACACCACCGTGTAGAAGAGGGCGATCGCCACAACCGTCTGATAGAACATCGGCAGCATCTTATTGCTGATGTTGAAGGACGCCAGCCTTCTAAGGAAGTATAACCGGCTCTGTCCTTTCTTACACAGAGCATCAGTATTGGCAGTCCAGTCTAATTTATCATCAAGCTGCACTCCCAGGTATTTATAGGTCTGCACCATCTGCACACAGTCACCTTTGATGATCACGGGGTCCATGAGGGGTCTGGGCCTCCTAAAATTCACCACCAGCTCCTTGGTTTTGCTGGTGTTCAGGTGTAGGTGGTTTGAGTCGCACCATTTAACAAAGTCCTTGATTAGGTTCCTATACTCCTCCTCCTGCCCACTCCTGATGCAGCCCACAATAGCAGTGTCATCAGCGAACTTTTGCACGTGGCAGGACTCCGAGTTGTATTGGAAATCTGATGTATATAGGCTGAAAAAATGTGCACTGTTCTTTGTGTTTTTGACTTTATTTATGTTTATAATCTGCCTTTTTTGTGTTCCATGCGTTTTGTGGATGGTCCCCCAAAAGGCGGGGGCCAACTGCCAATCACTGGCAGGAACTCCCCTCCACACTTTAAATCCAGAGGGTCTCCCACAGTTCCTGGTGGTTCATTTTGAATGGGCCTGGGAGTGATGAGTTCACTTGTGTTTTGCTGTGGTTTTTGTGATTACAGATTAGTTGACCTTCTGCTCCATTCCTTTTCTTTAAGTCTTTGGACTCAGTATTAGGAATTGGTTCGCTCGGAGTGCCTTGTGTTTCAGGCAAAAGGTAACTTTTTTTAAATCGATAAAAAGAACTTTTTAGTCCCCAGTGTGGGATTTGAGTTTTTATAGAAGCTCTTTAGCTCTTTTAGGGCCGATGTCGACTTTTGTTGAAATTCAGGAGTAGAGGATGGTAATCAGCTGTAAACTACGACAAAACTCACCATGATGTTTTAGTTCGACTATCTTTGCAAGAAGGAAAATTAGCTTTGTTGATCTGACCTCGATTCCCTGCGTGTTCATGAGTAATAG
Organism: Erpetoichthys calabaricus; assembly: GCF_900747795.2. Taxonomy (NCBI): domain Eukaryota; kingdom Metazoa; phylum Chordata; class Cladistia; order Polypteriformes; family Polypteridae; genus Erpetoichthys; species Erpetoichthys calabaricus. The sequence continues at coordinate 305,334,755 of NC_041397.2, read as the reverse complement.
CAAAGAGCAAACAACCCTTATGGCATCGACATCTGGCAAAAGACTAAAGCGAATGCACAAAGCACAATACTCCGTGGACAACGTTTTGTGTATTATCGTTGAATCGGACTCTGACTTTTCAGACTCCGATTTTGATGCAAGCAATCTGGAGATGGATATTGAAAACAAATGTGAGGTACCAGCATCAGCTGAATGGTCCCCAGCTGTAAAAATCATTCCGCACGTAGGGGACGTAATAACATAGAATGTAAGAAATGTGAAGAAACTGTGAGTAAATAACGGAAACCAAACTGTGTCGCACTGTGATTGCCACCACCGCCCACCTGTGGCATGAAAACAGCCAGGCAGCCAGCCCGCCATGCATTCCTGCAGGCCATCGAGCTGCCCCTGCTCTGCCAGAGACGCCGAAAAGGTGCCAACAAGCAGGCACTTTTACACTTATATGCATCTACCCCTTGCTTTGTGTGTGAGTGTCCACATCTGATAGCTCATCCTCAGGTATATTATTGGTGGTAATGGGTTCGAGAGGCTCCCTGGAAGGACCCGGTAGCTTGACACAGTCAACCAACCTCCCAACTCTGACTGCCAAGTACTTCGGTTGCAATGATCTTGCATGTTGGAAGCACTTCTGGGTAATGTGAATGCCATACAAAGCAGAGAGACCTTCTCCCGGTAGGATTTTAGAAAGGTTTGCAAATTTATTAAAAAATAAGACAATAAAATATCACAAAGACACAAGCATTCAGACCCTTTGTTATTACAATTGAAATTTGGTGCATCCCCTTCTATTGATGATCATCGAGATGTTTCTACACCTTATTTGCAGTCCACTTGTGGTCAGCCTGATTAATTGGAAATGATTAGGGAAGGCACACACCTGTTTATGGAAGTTCCCACAGCTGACAATGTGTATCATAGAAAAGACCAATCCATGAGGACAAAGGAATTGCCTGAAGAGCTAAGAGATAGTATTGTGTTGAACCACAGATCTGGAGAAAGCTACAAAAACATCCCTTCAGCACTTGAAGGTACCCATGAGCACAGCTGCCTTGATAATTCTTAAATGGAAGGAGTTTGGAACAACCATGATTCTTCCTAGAGCTGGCTGCCAGGCCAAATTAAGCAATTGTGGGAGAAGGGCCTTGGTAAAAATGTTAAACAGGAACCCATTGGTCAGTATGGCTGAACTCCAGATAACCTGCGTGGACGTGGGAGAAACTTCCAGAAAGACAACCATCACTGCAACACTCCATCAATATGGGTTTTATAACATAATGGTTAGATAGAAGCCTCACCTTGTTAAAAAACACATGGAATCCTGTTTGGAGTTTTTTAAAAGGCACCTATCAGACTGTGAAAATAAGGTTCTCTGGTCTGAGGAAACTCAGATTAGTGTCATGTATGGAGAAAACCAGATACCATTCACCTCTTGAGCAATACCATTCCGATGGTGAAGCGTGGTGGTTGTTTTTCAGCAACACTGACTAGCTTTCCCCCAACTCTGTCTAGTCTCTCAAACAGTGCAATGTGTAGAGATATTCTGAATGAAAATCTGCTCCAGAGTGCTCTGGATGACTTGTCTAAAGGTTCACAAAGCAAACACAGCACAGGATTGTCTTTGGGACAACTCTGGGAATGTGACTGAACGGGCCAGTCAAAGACAAGGCTTAAACCAATGGAACATTTCAAAAGAGACCAGAAAATAGCTGTCCACTGATGATTCCCATTCAACCTGACAGGGCTTGAGAAGATGTACTTAGAGGAATACCAGAAAATCCATAAATCACGGTTGTCACATCATACCCAATAAAACTCTAGTCTGGAACTGCTGGCAAAGGGGCTTCAACTAGTACTAAGTAAAGGGTCTGAATATTTGTGTCAGTGTGACATTTCACTTTTTTCTTAAATTGTTTTAATAAGTTTGCAAAATGGATAAAATTATATTTCGCTTTGTCATTCTTGGGTATAGAGTTTTGCTTGATGTGGAGAATAAAATGAATTAAAATGATTTCTGCATAAGGCTGAAATACAGAAAAATCTGAAAAAAGTGAAGGAGTCTGAAGACTTTCTGAATCCACTGTATATACAGATGCAGACTAATTTGTTGGTACCCCTCCACGAAAAAAAAAGAACCAACAATTGAGGGCAAGACACAAAAGGTCTTTGCTAAAGAGGCTGGCTGTTCACAGAGCTCTGTGTCCAAGCACATTAATAGAGAGGCGAAGGGGAGGACAACATGTGGGAGAAAAAAGTGTAGAAGCAATAGGGATAACTGCACCCTGGAGAGGATTGTGAAACAAAACCCATTCAAAAATGTGGGGGAGATTCACAAAGAGTGGACTGCAGCTGGAGTCAGTGCTTCAAGAACCACCACGCACAGACGTATGCAAGACATGGGTTTCAGCTGTCGCATTCCTTGTGTCAAGCCACTCTTGAACGAGAGACAGTGTCAGAAGCATCTCGCCTGGGCTAAAGACAAAAAGGACTGGACTGCTGCTGAGTGGTCCAAAGTTATGTTCTCTGATGAAAGTAAATTTTGCATTTCCTTTGGAAATCAAGGTCCCAGAGTCTGGAGGAAGAGAGGAGAGGCACAGAATCCACGTTGCAGAGGTCCAGTGTAAAGTTTCCACAGTCAGTGATGGTTTGGGGTGCCATGTCATCTGCTGGTGTTGGTCCATTGTGTTTTCTGAGGTCCAAGGTCAACGCAGCCGTCTACCAGAAAGTTTTAGAGCACTTCATGCTTCTTGCTGCTGACGAACTTTATGGAGATGCAGATTTCATTTTCCAACAGGACCTGGCACCTGCACACAGTGCCAAAGCTACCAGTACCTGGTTTAAGGACCATGGTATCCTGTTCTTGATTGACCAGCAAACTCGCCTGACCTTAACCCCATAGAAAATCTATGGAGTATTGTGAAGAGGAAGATGCAATATGCCAGACCCAACAATTCAGAAGAGCTGAAGGCCACTATCAGAGCAACATGGGCTCTCATAACACCTGAGCAGTGCCACAGACTGATCGACTCCATGCCACGCCGCATTGCTGCAGTAATCCAGGCCAAAGGAGCCCCAACTAAATATTGAGTGCTATACATGCTCATACTTTTCATGTTCATACCTTTCAGTTGGCCAACATTTCTAAAAATCCTTTTTTTGCATTGGTCTTATTTGATATTCTAATTTTCCGAGATACTGAATTTGGGACTTTCATTAGTTGTCAGTTATAATCATCAACATTAAAAGAAATAAACATTTGAAATACATCAGTCTGTGTGTAATGAATGAATCTAATATACAAGTTTCACTTTTTGAATGGAATTACTGAAATAAATCAACTTTGTCATGATATTCTAATTTTATGACCAGCACCTGTATGTATGCATGTATGTATGTATGTATGTATGTATTTATTTATTTATTTATTTACTGCGGTGGGTTGGCACCCTGCCCGGGATTGGTTCCTGCCATGTGCCCTGTGTTGGCTGGGATTGGCTCCAGCAGACCCCCGTGACCCTGTGTTTGGATTCAGCGGGTTGGAAAATGGATGGATGGATGGATTTATTTATTTATGTTTCTCTACTGTTGGTACTGTGCAACAGTCATTAGTCTTTGGGAGACATGCAAATAAGATTTTATTTGTAGCATGTACACATCACAATCAAAAGAACCTTGGAAAAATGTTTTACAAATTAATTTATTTTTGCTCATTCACACCCACTGGTAGTGCCTTGACAGAAGTCTCTTCCTTTGACAACAACACACTTTATTTGTTCAGCTTTCCACAAGGTGACGTTTACTTCTTGCTGCAGCTTGAAAACACACACAAAGTTTAAGTGTCCATCCTAAATTGTTTCAATATAAGGAGAAGCAGCAGTGAACCTGTGGTCTGCACTGGACTGGACATTTTATTTAAGGCTGTAGCTTCTCTGGAACTCAAAATGTGGAAAATGACAGATTGTTTTTACATGTTGTTTGATTGAATACTCCTAGTGAGGACATTTCTTGGCCACTACACATTCTGATTTTTGTAAAACTGTTACCACTATTGGTGAACTTTTTCTTTAATATTTTTCTTCCCAGTAAAAATCATGTAAATACGACTTTTGATTTCATTGTTCCTTAAACTGTAGATTAATGGGTTCATCATAGGGGGGACCACATTACCAATTATTAACATTGTATTGTAGACTTCGATGGACATCTTGACTCCAGCCCCTGGTAAAATATAGGATGCCAGCAATGGAATGTAAGAAAGCCCCACCACAAAGAGGTGAGTGACGCAGGTGCTGAAAACTTTACTGTTTGCATCTAAAGTGGAGATTTTTAATGCCACTAGAAAGATTCGGGCATATGTGAACAAAACAATTATCAGTGGGAAAAACCCTAGAACGATTACAAAACTGCTCAACAGAAGCAAATATTTGGGGTCGTTGTTGCATGAGACTTGGACCATGTTAGAGTAATCACAGTAGCAATATGGCAGGACATTGGTACGGCAAAATGAGAGCTCACAAGCAAATACCAGAATTGGTACGTGGAAGAGAAATGCAAACAAGGGCAAAAACAGGACAACAACCCACACAATTTTTTTGGTGACTATTGATGGATAACGTAGAGGATACATAACTGCAACATAACGGTCAAGAGCCATGAAAGTTACTAAAAGTGACTCCATTAGGTTGATATTCAATATAACATACATCTGCATCAAACAGGCTCCGTAGGGTACTAGAGACGAGTCAATCTGAAGTATGGTGATGAGTCTCGGGATGATGGTGTTACTGTTCACTACGTCTATCACCGCTAAGGTACTTATGAAGATGTACATGGCGGAGTGAAGTTGCCGGCTCATTTTTATTACCACAATTACTAGAAGGTTTCCAAACATGGACGCCAGGTAGATTACAAGTAGGGCAACAATGGTTATACTTCTCTGGTCAGGTCTGATTTCACAATGCAGTACAAAGTCTGATACAGAAATGGTGGCGTTGACCATTATATCAGCTCCTTTTATTCAGCTGAAAGATGTAGAAAAAAATCAATTAACATAAGAGTCTATTATGCTTATAAGAAACTGAAAGGACATTAGAAAGAGACTACTTAATATACTGAGCATTTGCTGTATGGTTCATTTTAACTAGGAGGTGGCTTTACTTAGAAATGGAAGCATTCAGCAAAATACAAAATTAATACAGCTGATAGAAGGTAATATCTGCCAAAGGGAAAAAAAATGATTATTTTCAGTATTATAGCATATTAATATAAAGATCTGTCAAGAAACTAGGATGTGAATCCTAGAAACACACAATAAAAATAATTAAATGAATCGCAACATTGTGGTTAATTAGTACTGTTTCAACAAAAAGAGTCAAGACAGCAAGTCACAGAGAACCCATTAGCAAAATTTTTAAGTAAAATTTAAAATTTAAGATAGCCTGCATTAAAGCAGCACAATATTCTTGATTAAGACCATAAAAGACGTTGCTGGTGGCAAAAGTGGCGCAGTGTAAGTCAAGGCATGAGACATGGCCATCGGTCATCCAACTTAAAGCATTCCAGTTGCTGCAACTCTGTTGTACTGTTATGGTGACCGCAGTTAGCTCTTTGTGTTAAACTAGTGTGATGCAACATTTTATAAAATCTAACACGGAAGATGTTACTCAAAAAATAGAGAAGAAATGTGAACATTGGAGCAATTTTTGAAAGAACAGGCCCTCAGCTCAGGAAGGCCTACCAATCCTCTTCAAATGCCGTAATTTATACAAAATAACATCAAGTTCAATATTGAAGATCCCTAACGTCCTGTGATCCACCACACACATTGGTAATTTAGTCCATGTATATATGGTTCTCTTTGTGAAGAAAACCTTTCCAGTATTCATATGAAATGTGATTGAGTATCCAATTGTGTCCCCGTGTTCTTGTTGAAGAATTTATTTAAAGTAACAGCTGGGATCTACTATGCTATTTCCTTTTATAATTCTAAAAACTTCAGTCATGTCCTTTCTTAATCTCTGTTAGCGTAACCTTATAGATTCAACTCCTGCAGTCTCTCCTCATGGCACTGACAAAAATGAAATACATTTAAATCATGTTTTTCTTTTTATTTAAAAAAAGTACAATATATTACAATATACTTTAAGAATAAGTATACTATAATATCTTGTATATTGAAATTTATTGTAAAATATGAAAATTATTGCAGTTTTTATATCTTGGTATATTTTCCAAAAGATTAAAATTAATCTCAATATATTTTTTGAAACTCAGAATAAAGTACTGTGAAGCTCAAATCAGAAAATTTATTTTTAAATGTACCATTAATTATACTGTAGTTATACAATAAACTGTAAATGTACATATATATTTTAAAGTATATAAATATATATTTTTCATATTGTATATTGCTGCATATTTTAAAATATATTGACCTGCCATTAAAAATATTATCCAATAGATAGCTCTTAGGTGTTTCTGATATTGAGATGCATTCTACACCAAATTCCATAATTTATAACTTCAGTAAGAAGCTGAAAAAAGTAAGTCATAAGGTTGTGACCTGCAACATTCTGTCACCAATACAGTACTTAGTTTATAAATTGTAATTAGAAGTAGTCAGTTTCAAATAAATTTTATCTAAAGAGCTTTTTTAAAATTTTTTAAGATTCCAGCTTTTAGATTTGCCAAGTTATCGTTTTTTGATGATTATAGCTTGGTTTGTATTATACTATCCTTTATGAAAATTAAATATTTTTCAATATGCTGACAAAATATGTATATGAAGCAATTAACATAAGGAAACATATTCAGTTTGAATATATATTTTTAAAATTATATCGGAAATACAAGAAATCATATCTTTCTCTTAGTATATTGTAACAAATACATTTTAAATTATATTGTTAATAAGACATGAAGTAGACTGCGGGTCCTAATCAACATCATATCATCGATGACTTATCTTTTTACCTGAAAAACCTAAGTACAGTCGTTCCAATGATTCTAATTTATTTTTAACTCCCTGTAACTCATTAGAATTTATTCAGGTCGGTCGCACCACCAGCATATGTAGGTTTCAATGTAGAGATCTGCTAATTACTGTACTTGGTTAATAATAAGTTTATTTGTGATGTGTCACCATGCGATTTGCTGTAGAACATTTCTCAGTATCAGAGACTGATGAAACTTTCAATGGCAGGTTAACATATTTTTAAAATCTACTGCAGTATACAAAAATTAAACTAGACTTTACAGTATCCTTCAAAAAATGTAATAATTTTTTTAAAAGTATCTTACAGATTTTTAAATATATTAGAAAACATGTTTTTAATAAATAATTTGCAATATACACAAATGTCAATAATATACATATTTTACAATATATTTCAGCTGCGGTGGGCTGGCACCCTGCCCGGGATTGGTTCCCTGCCTTGTGCCTTGTGTTGGCTGGGATTGGCTCCAGCAGACCCCCGTGACCCTGTGTTCGGATTCAGCGGGTTGGAAAATGGATGGATGGACAATATATTTCAGTGTACTGCAATATATTGTAATATATTTACCCTTGAAGTATTTCAAAACATATTCATATTGTTAATAATGTATTTTTAAAAACATACTTCACATGTACACTATTTCTTTTTTGTAAGGGATGCTAAGTAAGAATGTACACCATTACACTAGTAGAAAATGTGCTTAAGAAAGGATGCTATAATGTTCTGTACCCATTTATAGTTAAAATTGTTGGCCTGACAGTAGATTTATTCATTTCCAGAAACGAATATTAAAGATACATTTACCAAATTGATAGTACTGTAATTCTATTGTTTTAACAGCTTTTCCTGAAATGTTTAAAGATATCCTTATTAGAGTACATGTTTTAACACAGATTACATAGCAGCCTACATGTGATGACACCTTCTTGAATGACTTTTAGAGAGTTACAAGGTTTCATGGTGAAGTCTGTGTTTCATTTTTTCCACGTGAAAATATCAGCAATGAATGATCTTTCAGAATCATGGGGATGGACACAAATTGTATTGCATGTCTTACATAGAACTAATCTGCAGATATGTTTGTTACAACATATTATTGAAAATATGTTTTATTATATCTTAGATATAATGTTCAAAATATATATTTGAACTCCATATCTTTTACATTATACATCCACATCGTTTGGGGCATATTGCAATTTATTTAATTTTCATAATGCAGTTCATACCTCTCAGTCCTGGAATCAGCCTAGTCGCTCTCCTCTGGACTTTCTCTAGTGTTGCTATGTCCTTTTCGTAGCCCGGAGACCAGAACTGCACCGAGTACTCCAGATGAGGCTTCACCAGTGTGTTAATTAACTTGACCGTGACCTCGCTGACTTTTATGCCTACACATCATGATTAATAACCTACCATCCTATTAGTCTTCCAAGACCGCTTCTGTACACTGCCTTGATATAGAGAGTATCGACCCCTACTTTCCACTTTAAATATATTTTACCTCACAAAAAATAAAGAATGCATACAAAAAGCAGACCAGGTTTTACACGGAGATGACAAAATCACCTACTAGCATTGGAAGGCTGTTTCTTTAGTTGCTTTCTTGTCCTCGTATTCACTGCGGTGCTTCTTTTCTTTTTTTTTCAGTAATGTAGTTGCTGTGCTATGGTTGGGAACAACCCAAATCTCATATTTGCTATTATTGCATTTGGCATTTTAATATCATTTCCAATGCTTATACCTTTTTCCCTATAACACTTTCTGATTCCCTATGTACCAAAGCACCACATTTTTAAATAACACAGTAAAGACAAAAATGAAACGCTGATGACAGTGCAGACACAAAAAAAGTTTCTAATAAATTGTATTTGGTCGCCTCCAAGTGGCTTATCTGCTGCCAATATTTAAATATATTTCATTTCACTTGGGGATATACTACTGTTTCCCGGACCTCTCTGAGGAGAATTATGGCCCAAGTCTTCCACTGCATATTAGTGTTGCACAGTTGTATTGGCAAATGAAAGCACATTGGAGAATTAGCTTTATTTTGTTGTATGAATGTACGTGGCATTTCCCTGTACTCTTAATTACAGGTTCATTCTTTTTAGAATGATTATTTTTTACCAGTACACATGTTACAGTGCTCTGAACCTGCAATCAGTGAAGGACACCATGCAAGAATACACTGAATTAAAATCAAATTATCCATCTTTTCATCCCTCCACCCAATCATGAATTCATCCATACATTCAATCTGTAAGTCCACTTACCCTAAAAAATAATTGTAATGGGCCACTGTTAACATCACTTTTTAATATTTATGTATTAGTCTGTGAAGTCTAATTGTGACAGTGATCATTTTGTTTCAATTGGTTGTACAGCTTTCTCTGCACACTTGTGGAAATATGGTGTGTTTGTGGACACCACGGTACAGTTTTGATCTCAATCAGTCTGTTTCTCTTGTTGTTTTCTAGAAGTAAACATGGCTGTTCTGTTCTCTGTTTTCACCAAAGAAGGACAGCGTGCATTCATCTACTCTTTATGGGCTGAAGGTGTACTAAAGGTAGATATCGATAGATTGTGCTTTACCATAGTGGAGTGTTAACAAATGGATTAAGAAGTGCACAAATAGTCAGACAAGTGTTAAGCACAAAAGATGTGCACTATCAATAACAACTAATGCAATATCTAGTTGTTGGACTTGTCAGCTTTGACAACTGTCGTTACTGATTTTGTCGCCCGACCTTGTCATTTTACATGACTGAAGAAATCACTGGACATGTCAGATTTAGAGCATGTGTGACAACTTTCCAACACAGTTGTATTCGCCTATTTTTGTGACAGCAAATAACATGCTGCCTGACAGAGGCTGTGCTGTACGAATTGTTAACAGGCATGGCCAGTTTACCCACAGTCTCAGGTGTTTTGTTTTTTTTTTTCATTCTGTCATGGTTCCTAAAAACAAGAGACATCATATAGACGAGCTGTTTCTGTGGTCCTAAATACAGCGTTCCTTATTCTTCATTGCTGAATTAGATGCATTGTACATCTGGATGAGCATTCATTGTTTATCAGCTCTCACCAACACAGAGCCGCCCCTACAACTAACGACAAAATCAACCCTGTTTAATATTATTGGGGTGAGTCACTGGGTATGTCAGACTAGAATTCATGGTAACAGGCTGTCACCTGCCTCTAGCTCACTAATGAAGGCTAAAACTGAAAATTGTTGGAAAATCATCTAATGGGACATGGCCTTAAGGGTGCTTTCCTGATGCCGGGATGTCCTTACAATAAAAGGTGACACATTGACTATATCGTATTTGAACATTAGAGCAATCTAGATGAGAACAGGCCATTCAGCCCAAGAAAGCTCTCCAGTCCTAGTCACCTAATTAATCCAAAATAATATCAACTCAAGTTTTGAAGGTCTCTAAAGTCCTTCTATCCACCGCACTACTTTGGTCTCTTATTCCAAGTGTCTATCATTCTTTCTGTAAAGAAAAACTTCCTTGGGGATTAATAAAGTATCTATCTATCTATCTATCTATCTATCTATCTATCTATCTATCTATCTATCTATCTATCTATCTATCTATCTATCTATCTATCTATCTATCTATCTATCTATCTATCTATCTATTTTAGTATTTTTCCAAGTTTCTAACTGATTTCTTTATGGAAGACTTTACTATTTTGTAATCATTTGTTATTAGTTATTCATGTATAGCATTGTAAATTATAACACACACCCCCTCATCTCTTATAGTATGTGATGAATAATGCCATTAATGACTGAAGATGAGCATTAGAGGTTTGCATCATGACTGGTTACAGGACATTTGTATTGCCATGCTGGCAGAAATTGGCCACCTGACCTTATCATTGGACTTGTGTTTAGAAACGTAAAACGGTTTGGTGGCAAATGGGTGACAGACAACTCAGTGAAAAGACAACTCGGTGATAGTCAACTCGGAAAAAGACAACTCGGCGAAAGACAACTCGGCAAAAAGACAAAAGGGCGAAAGACAAATCGGCGAAAGACAACTTGGCGAAAGACAATTCGGCAAAAAGACAACTCGACTCTAATGTTTGTGTGAAATTTACCCTAAACAAGTTTCCGACTGTGTCCCCATGTTTTTGATGAACTCATTTTAAAATAGTCTCGATCCACTGGACTAATTCCCTTCATAATTTTAAACACTTGCCATCAACTAAGTGATAACAAAAAATGTAAATAAATAAATATTAATTTTATAAAAGAAAAGCAGCAGAGAAAACACATTCAAAATCATTTAAAATAAATTTTTTGAGCACAGGATCTTGACAACGTTAATGTATCACATGCTCTAATGCGAAGTAGGTAAGAGGTCTGAATGAGAAGTATTTAAATGAATAACTGACACCAGCAAGAATTTGCACGGTGCCTGTCTCTCTCTCCATTTCACATCCTCACATGGAAAGTGTGACTGTAAATCCGGGGCCATCAAGAAAGTAAGTGGGAAATTCTTCACTTGAGCTTGAGCGGAGTCCCATGCTACACCAGTTAGTGAGAGGGTCTCTGACATCTTCTGTAACTTGGACGGTATCACATTACATATCGACCGGCTCTTAGCTTCCCCCAAACTTATACTGAGTACATAGCAGCAGTCCTTATTGTTTAGTTTCTTTTTTTTTGCAGAATGTACTTATAATTTACCAACCTAAATGCATTTGGTAAGGAGTGATAATTATTTCAACATGTAGAATACTCGCATGATTTTATATATTTTTATTGTATTGTGTTGTCTGTGGTATACACTTAGAGGTATATACTCATAACTTGGCACATTTTTCAAAATATACCATTTTTTTATTGAGACAATTTATTGGACTGTGTACCTTCTCAAACAGAATTCAGACATTTCTAAAATAAACCCATTAGAAAAAAACTTTTGCAACGAGATATATTTTATTACAAGAAATAAATATCTAGCCATTCTTACATTTTTAATATAAAGTGTGAGCACGGGTCCGAACACCATCAGACTAACACCAGCACTTTACAAAACACACATTTATTTACACAAATAAAGTCCACACAACACACAGTGCTCCCCCACCAATCACCCTTAACACGGGCCTTCCTCTCAAATGTCCGTGGGCCGCCTTTCCTCTCCTCACGGGAGCTTCGTCCTGTTCCCGCTTCCGACTCTAGCTCCCTGATCGGAGTGAGGCAGCCCCTTTTATTTCCAGGGGCCTCATGACGCTCTTCCAGCAGCACTTCCTGGTGTGGCAGAAGTGCTGCCCTTGCACCTGGAACCACTCCGGGTGTTCCTGGAAGGTCCTTCCTCCACCTACCCAGGTGTGGCGGAAGTGTCGATCTCCCGGGCTCCACAACGCTCGGGTCGCCCCCTGGTGGTGGGTTTGAGCCTCCTTTGCTCCTTCCCTGTGGTCACCTCAACATCCAGGGCGGTTGCCCCCTCATGGTCCGGGGGACATATAGACTACCTCCTGGTCCTTCCAGGCGTCCCGGCTGGGTCTTGCCCCCAGCCTCCTGTGACAACAGGTAGCCTTTATAGTTTTGAATCTCTTTTACCATCAACTAAATCTTTAACATGCTGAATGGGAGTGCAGCTGGATGATAAATTGGACTGGACTGCCAATACTGATTCTCTGTGCAAGAGAGGACAGAGCCGGCTATACTTCCTTAGAAGACTGGTGTCCTTCAACATCTGTAATAAGATGCTGCAGATGTTCTATCAGACGGTTGTGGCGAGTGCCCTCTTCTACGCCATGGTGTGCTGGGGAGGCAGCATTAAGAAGAAGGACGCCTCACACCTGGACAAACTGGTGAGGAAAGCAGGCTCTATTGTAGGCATGGAGCTGGACAGTTTAACATCTGTGGCGGAGCGATGGGCGCTCAGCAGGCTCCTATCAATTATGGAGAATTCAATGCATCCACTAAACAGTATCATCTCCAGACAGAGGAGCAGCTTCAGCGACAGACTGCTGTCACCGTCCTGCTCCACTGACAGACTGAGAAGATCATTCCTCCCCCAAACTATGCGACTCTTCAGTTCCACCCGGGGGGGTAAACGTTAACATTATTCAAAGTTATTGTCTGTTATACCTGCATTTTTATTACTCTTTAATTTAATCTTGTTTTTGTATCAGTATGCTGCTGCTGGAGTATGTGAATTTCCCCTTGGGATTAATAAAGTATCTATCTATCTATCTATCTATCTATCTATCTATCTATCTATCTATCTATCTATCTATCTATCTATCTATCTATCTATCTATCTATCTATCTATCTATCTATCTATGGGATTACAACATTGTGCATTTTATTTAAACTTAACACAAAGTTATTTGCAGGTAAACGATTACATTTGTATGTGCGATAAAGATAAGCACAAACTACAAAAATAGAGACACTTTATTTTCATGTTACACATTTTTGAGATTCTGAAGTTTGTTCAGTAAATTCACTTATTTTAATGATTATCTGAAATATCCAAGCCTTTGAACTGACAACAGAAAGCTTTACTGATATTCTAAATATTTTTTTTAATCACAATTACACTATACTATTATTGTCACATAGATGTTCACATAGATGATCTTAAATCACTTTGATTTGTTTGCCCCTTATCAGTTAAAATATATAGCAGTAAAATATTTAAAGTGGAACAACTCATTAAATTGTGAAAAATGATAACTATATATGCATACATCTAATATGTAAAGCTGAATATTTGTTTGTATGTCTTTATCCAGAATGCAAATCTACTGCTGTTTCCTTCAAAATCCTTATTTGAACAAAGGAATACCATATGCTCAGCATTTACTGGTGCCCCCACTCTTGGCAGAATTGCATGCCCCCTGCTTGTGTTTGTCTGCTATGCAAACCCACACCATTAAACCTATCTCTTGTCAATATTTACACAGCTGCCATAAATTAGAGTCCTCCACAAAGACAAAATGGTGTGAGGTTTACTCAGGCAGGCTATGATCTCCACTGGCCAGCAAAGCAGAGCTTCACCTTAACTCACCTAGGCCCCTAAGTCTACTTGCTGTCTTCAGTTGAAGCACATCCAAAAATGGGGCTCTAGCAAAACAACTATAAATATCACCAAAAATATAAGAAACACCCCAGCAGGAATGACAAGCAAACTCTCAGCTGGTATTAAAAGGACAAACACAGAATCTATATAAATGAAGATCTATTAACCAAAATAGTAAAATACAAAGTAAGGCTGAAACAAGCAAAGAGAGACACAGAGGAGTTGCCTAAAAGGACAGCCAAAGCAAAAAAAAATCCAATATGATATCCAAAAAAACCAGAATCCATAAAACAAAATGAGAAAAAATTGAAAATGATTCCCAACTCCTGAGCCTTCTCCGCCAATTTAAATAGCCTAACAGAGGGCTCAGGACTGGTGACGTCAGTGTGGTTCTGCGCCGTGGGGCTCCACACTCAAAAGAACAAGGAATACAGGCAAATTTAAGGAGACTATACACAGTTTCAAAATCAATATGAAAATAATTAACAATTAAAATAACATATAGACAGGAAAAATAACTCAAAATTAATAAAAACAACAAAGAAGCATTAAATTCACACAACTTAAAACAATTACATAACAATATATTCCCCATGTGTACAAGAAAACACTATAGGTAATGTTATGTTCCAAAATTAAGTTTGTGCCCCCACCCTGGGCAACCCCAGGTACCCCCAGCTAATCTAATATATAAGACTCATCAGGTCTGTGCTTCTGTTCTGTATCTATGTGTACCTGCATGCTAGACTGCCAGGACATTTTAATCCTACTATAACTTGATTTTTTTTGTATTGCCCTTGTATGCTTGTATGTGTAATACTTTACATTTACTTACATTTAATTTCATTGTTCACAAATCTGCCCAAGCCTGTGTGCTGTCCAAGTCTCTCTGTAATGATTCAACGTATTCAAGATTATCTACTAAGGTATAGTTTAAACTTTAAATGCCATTTTCTTAATTGTGGGGTTAGTCTGGTAGTTGGGACTGGCTGATTAAGGGTGATGCAACTTTGGACAGATTGGTGATGGACCTCACCTGCCGCTCATCTGTAAACTCTTTTCTTCATGTCTGGAACTCCACGTCTGAACATCTTTTTATCTTCCTTTGTCAGTGCTGTGAATTTCACAGCATATTTTCACAACATTTTTTGTGAAGCAAGACTCTATGCTAAATTCACCCAAAGTCCTGGCTTATCACAATATATAGTGCAATGTTAGGAGAGCAAGACAGAAGCCAAGCCTGGGCAGGAGGTAGGGTTCGCTCCCACACTACCAACCTTCGCATCTTTGAGATGACAAATGCATGAAGAAATTGTTCTAATTTGGGAGAATGTTAAGGGTAAATTTCACACAAACATTAGGAAGTTTTTCTTCACACAGATAACCCCACAGATACCTAGAATAAGCTACCAAGTAGTGCGGTAGACAGTAGAACTTTAAGGTTCTTCAAAACTTGACTAGTTATTTAGGAACAATTAAGTGGATAGGACTGCCAAGATTTGTTGGGCTGAATGATCTGTTTTCATCCAAATTGTTCTGATGTGCTAAAATGTTTATCATGTGCAAACTCATTATAGACAACAACTAGGCTGCAGTTCTCACCTGTACCCAGGCGTTGTGAGGTAGCAGGACTGACAGGAATCTTATGCTTGTTACATTTATTTTTAATGAAACAAATGAGTAATTATCAGTTACCACTGTCTACTAGAGGTTAAAACATATTACCCTATTTATATTGGGAATGTTCTTTCTAGCAATACAATGCCAGTTGATAAAATGATTAATTTTTGCTTGTTGTTTGACCCGCTGTATCTACTGATACTGGCTTTCGCCCCATAAAAAGCTTTAAAATGCTCTTTTTTATTTCTTTATTCCTGAAGCTATAGATTACTGGATTTAGCATCGGTGGTACAACATTTCCGACAATCACCATTGTATTATACGCCTCAGCAGACAAAGTGACACCTGCTCCAGGAAGAATATAACATGTTAAGAAGGGAAAATAGAAAAACCCTACAACCAGCAAGTGAGTGAAAGTGGTGCTCAAAGCTTTCTTTTTTCCATCTGCAGATGTGATTTTCAGTGCAGCAAGAACAATCCTAGCATAGGAGAACAAAATTAAGGCGAAAGCCACCAAACCAAAGACAGTGGTATTATTGGTCAAAAGGCTTAAGTATTTGGGATCTTTGTTACACGCAACACTAACCATTGTTGCATAGTCACAGTAACAATAAGGTAGGATGTTTGTCTGGCAAAATGAAAGTTCAGATGCAAAAATGACAAACGATGTGTTTAAGAGGAAAGTAATTACGGGCAAGAGTAAAACTACTGCCCAAGCAAACTTCATGGTAATGATTGAAGGGTATTGTAATGGATACAGAACTGCCACATAACGATCAAGGGCCATAAATATCATAAGTATGGATTCCATCTCCTCCAGATTTAATATAACGTACATCTGCAGCATGCAGGCTGCATACGGCACAGATGATGAATCGAACTGAATGTCTGCCAGCATTTTTGGTATGAGAATTGTACTGTTGGCCAAGTCTATCACAGCCAAGGTGCTGATGAAGATGTACATTGGAGTATGCAGCTGCTCGTTCAGTTTTATCACCAGTAGCACCAGCAGGTTTCCGAAGAAAGAGGCCAAGTAAATAAAGACAAGAGAAGCAATAGCCAAAGTCCGTTGATCAGGAGTGATCATACAGTGCAGCACAAAGTCTGATATGTTAAAGGTGAGGTTATTCATTGTGCCTTTTTCCTCAGCTAGAAAGTGAAAAGAAGAAGAGTAGATTAGAAAACCATTTTCATTGGTTCAAAGAAATACATTTGAAATCCTTACACATCAACAATAATTATTGGCAATCTCTTAATAACAAGTTTAGCATTTGAATAAAACCATTGAAAATTACTCAATATTGTATTGTCAATTATCAAATGCAGTCGCTGTAGTTGCAATTAAGCATGCAGCATAAAAGAACACTTGTGAAAGAAGACTATGTGTCTTTAACTGCTTTATTATAAATCTGTGTCTGATAGAGACAGGACACCTGACCAACAAGGGGCACACATACCCATCAACACTCACTCATGCCGGGGCACTGATGAAATCCACTACACATTTTTTGGGGATGTGGGAGGATGTAGGAGTTAGAATACCTGTATAAAAAGCCACACAGACATTAATTAGGCATTTGAGAAGCAGCACTACACACTGTGCTGCCCTTTATTGGCAAAATACTACACCAGAACACTATTATCATACAGTAAAGCAATGAGCGAAGTTTAAGGTGTGGCCTGATCCCACCAACGGGTGCTCTATGTTACTAAGCTAAACTTCCAAATAAGGGTCATTTTTTTTTTCCTCAAAAGTTTCCTTTAAAGCCACAGCTAATGCAAATCTATATATATAAAATCCCTATGTGCGTCCAGGTGTCCGTGTGTGGGTGTCTTCTGGTGAAGTGCGCATGCGCAGGGCACGGTGCTATGCGCGATATTACTGTCAGAGAAAGTCAGAGGCGTTTTACGGAAATACAAACCAGTATTACTGCGAGAGGAAATTAAAGGTACACAATACAGTGACGCATATTACAACCACATACAAGCCAGTATGACTGTCAGAGGAGATTAAAGGCATATTATCGACGCGCACGCCTGTATTACCGCCAGAGAAAATTAAAGGTATATTACGGACGTACGGACGTATATTACGGACGTACAAGCCAGTGGACGTACAAGACGGTATCCTTCAATAAGGGCGCGCACAAAAAGGCGAGCCTCAAAAGGACGACCTCAATTGGGCGCAGCGAATAAAGGAGCACGTAAATAAAGATCTGCACCTGTTACTCTTCACATATTCCAGAGCCATTTGAACTAAATTATCTACGCGCCTTTATTGAATAGAGCCGTACAAGACAGTATTACTGTCACAGAAAATTAAAGACACACAATACACGGCGGCAGCCCACGAAGAACGGTCAGCTCAGCAAGTAAACATCAACAGAAGAAAGGCTGAAAAAAAGAAAAATACGACCGACAAAAAGAATGAGGTCAAAGTCCCTTGCCATTTAATATAGACTGTTCCTACTAATATTTATTCACTACTGTTCTAGCGCCCGTTATTTTAACGGGCTAAATAACTAGTATGTTAATAATCAACCAATATGAAAATTAAAAGCATCACAAACCTTGGCAACTCTGTCTTGCATGTTTCTTATCCCTAAAACAAACTTAGAACTGCTCTCTATGACTTCAATTAGCGATTCATTTACTGTTTCATATTTATCACCTCAACTGGATAACCTTACTTTGTATTCACTATTCATGTTAGATGGCCGCTCCTGTTAGTGAATTGATCTTCAGCAGTCATCCTGCGCTTTTCAAATGGACACAGAGTTGCACTTGTGTTCTGGAATTGCCCAGAGAGGTCTGGGTGGTCTCATGGTCTGGAACCCCTGCAGATTTTATTTTTTCTCCAGCCGTCTGGAGTTTTTTTTGTTTTTTCTCTCCTCCCTGGCCATCGGACCTTACTCTTATTCTATGTTAATTAATGTTGTCTTATTGTAATTCTTACTTTGTCTTTTATTTTTCATTTCTTCATTATGTAAAGAACTTTGAGCTACATTATTTGTATGAAAATGTGATATAAATAAATGTTGTTGTTGTTGTTGGAATTATGTCTGAATATGCTGTCAGTGGTGCGGCGATTTGAATAAGCCTCAATCACACATCACAAACACGACATTCTGCCAAAATATTTAGTAAAGGTACTTAAAAGTAAAAATTTCAAATAAAAAGTTAAAAACAGTTTACCCATTACCAGAATGCACTTAAATGTTATGGCGTCCATAAACCATTTTCCAGTTTAATAAGAGAATGATGATTTTATCAAAACTGCAATAAATAGATAACTTTTTTGTATTTGAATATTGTTAATGCTTACTCATCTATCCATCCATCCATTATCCAACCCACTCTATCCTACCTACAGGGTCACGGGGGTCTGCTGGAGCCAATCCCAGCCAACATAGGGCACAAGGCAGGAAACAAACCCCGGGCAGGGCGCCAGCCCACTGCAGGGCGCACACACACACACCAAGCACACACTAGGGACAATTTAGGATCGCCAATGCACCTAATCTGTATGTCTTTAGATTGTGGGAGGAAACCCACGCAGACACGGGGAGAACATGCAAACTCCACGCAGGGAGGACTCGGAAAGTGAACCCAGGTCTCCTTACTGCGAGGCAGCTGCGCTACCCACTGCGCCTCCGTGCCACCCGCTTACTTATCTACTTTATCATAATTTCAAAATTTCAAATGTGTTAATATAAATGAGGTCGAGTTGATATTGTAACTTTATACAAGGGCAAATCAAAAAGTAAAGGTGATTAATTAACCGTAATGTATAAAAGGTGACCCAATACAAAATGCTCAATTGTAATATTTAGACTACCTAAAAAACCTAGACTTCTCCAACTTCACAGTTATGATACTCAGTTCCAATCGCAAATGATTACATTTTTAAATTGTCTGATGCTACTCTTTTGAAACCAGCTGCCCATGCCATCCATAAATACACAAATCATCCAATTGGTTACATTTTCAATAATGTATTATTATTTCACCAGGTCTGTTTTGCCATTATCCTCCGCCCTTAACACGTTACTTCTTTTTACTGGGGACAAGTTGTCACTTTTGTTAATAGAATTGGCTGCTGCTAATCGTATTTGTTTAAAATTAAAAATCATTAGACAAATTCCTATTATTCTTGCTGGGTAACACTTTAGTTTAGGTAGTGCAAAAATGTGTGTAAATGAGAGGGAGGTCAGTGGAATGGTGAGGATGAGGGAGTAGAGTTGGCGAAGGTGGATGAGTTTAAATACTTGGGATCAACAGTACAGAGTAATGGGGATTGTGGAAGAGAGGTGAAGAAGAGAGTGCAGGAAGAGTGGAATGGGTGGAGAAGAGTGTCAGGAGTGATTTGTGACAGACGGGTATCACCAAGAGTGAAAGGGAAGGTCTACAGGACGGTAGTGAGACCAGCTATGTTATATGGGCTGGAGACGGTGGCTCTGACCAGAAAGCAGGAGACAGAGCTAGAGGTGGCAGAGATAAAGATGCTAAGATTTGCATTGGGTGTTACTAGGATGGATAGGATTAGAAATGAGGACATTAGAGGGTCAGCTCAAGTTGGACGGTTGAGAGACAAAGTCAGAGAGGCGAGATTGCGTTGGTTTGGACATGTGCAGAGGAGAGATTCTGAGTATATTGGGAGAAGGATGCTAAGGATAGAGCTGCCAGGAGAGAGGAAAAGAGGAAGGCCTAAGAGGAGGTTTATGGATGTGGTGAGAGAGGACATGCAGGTGATGGGTGTAACAGAACAAGATGCAGAGGACAGAAAGATATGGAAGAAGATGATTCGCTGTGGCAACCCATAACGGGAGCAGCTGAAAGAAGAAGAAGAAGTGCAAAAATGCATCTATTACTCATTTACTCTTAATGTAACAAGACCTAAACAAAGACTTCTTTTGGTCTTCATGACACTTATACAGCATTCGTAGATTGATTATTCATCTCTACATTGTGTGGCTTATTGACATGATGGTAAAATTAATAGTTAATATGAAAGATTCACAGATCTAATACTAAATATGTAATACCAGTACAGTAATCCCTCCTCGATCGCAGGGGTTGCGTTCCAGAACCCCCCGTGAAAGGTGAAAATCCACAAAGTAGAAACCATATGTTTATATGGTTATTTTTATATTGTCATGCTTTGGTCACAGATTTGCACAGAAACACAGGAGGTTGTAGAGAGACAGGAACTTTATTCAAACACTGCAAACAAACATTTGTCTCTTTTTCAAAAGATTAAACTGTGCTCCATGACAAGACAGAGATGACAGTTCCGTCTCACAGTTAAAAGAATGCAAACATATCTTCCTCTTCAAAGGAGTGCGCATCAGGAGCAGAGAATGTCAGAGAGAGAGAGAGAAAAAAAAGCAAACAAAAATCAATAGGGCTGTTTGGCTTTTAAGTATGCGAAGCACCGCCGGACAAAGCTGTTGCAAGAAAGGCAGCAGCTCACACCCCCTCCGTCAGGAGCAGAGAATGTCAGAGAGAGAGAGAGACAGAGAAAAACAAACAATCAAAAATCAATGCGTGCCCTTCGAGCTTTTAAGTATGCGAAGCACCGTGCGGGAAGCATGTCGCTTCACAAAGCAGCTGCACAGAAGGGAGCAACGTGAAGGTAATCTTTCAGCATTTTTAGACGAGCGTCCGTATCGTCTAGGGGTGCGAACAGCCCCCCTGCTCATACCCCCTCAGTCAGGAGCAGAGAAAGTCAGAGCAAGAGAGAGAGAGAGAAAAGTAAAAATCAAAAATCAATACGTGCTGTTTGATCTTTTAAGTATGCGAAGCACCGTGCAGGAAGCATATCGCTTGACAAAGCAGCCATATGTAAGCCCAGCAAAGAAGACAGCAATGTGAAGGTAATCTTTCAGCGTTTTTTGAAGAGCGGCCGTATCCTCTAGGGGTGCGAAGAGCCCCCATGCTCACAATATATTTGAGGAGTTTTATTTAATACATAATACACGCTGTGGTTGGGTAGCTTCTCAGCCATCTGCCAATAGCGTCCCTTGTATGAAATCAACTGGGCAAACCAACTGAGGAAGCATGTACCAGAAATTAAAAGATCCATTGTCCGCAGAAATCCGCGAACCAGCAAAAAATCCGCGATATATATTTAAATATGCTTACATATAAAATCCACAATAGAGTGAAGCCGCAAAAGTCGAAGCGCGATATAGCGAGGGATTACTGTAATGGCACACTGCACAATAAACGTGCAGTCGATACATTTGACTTGAGCATTTATAGTTTTCATCATCTTTCTCTGTACGTTTAGCATTCATCTGCTCAGAGGCTGATGCGTTTGCTGTTTCCTGAGCAGCTCTTCTTTTCTCCACCCTAGCAGACCGCTTCTTCTCTTCTTTCGTCGGCATCTTTTCGCATTAAAACTGATTAAGTCAGTGTTTGTGTTGCAATTACTTAGTATGTTTTCTTAAATTTACACTTAGATAGATAGATAGATAGATACTTTATTAACTTAAGCTGGCACTTAAGTTTTCAATCTACCTCAAGAATGATTTGAAATATGTAGAGGTAGGGGAAGTGACAGCGAAGGTGGTAGTGATGAGAACGGCGCTCGTATGCATGCAGTGGCCGCTGCCGAGAGGTGATTGTACAGTAAAATAAAATAAAAAGAGGAATAACCTTGGAGGTTAATCATCACCCCGATAGTAGATAGCAGATAGTAGACATCACGTAGTATATGTGTACCAAATTTCAGGTCAATACTTCAAACGGTTTGTGAGCTACAGGTGATTTAAAATCCTGGACAGACAAACGAACAGCCACAGTAGCGTATTATATATAAAGATCAAGAGAAATGTGTCTCAAAGACATCCCCGCAGCCCACTGAAAAGTGAAGTGGTATTAGTTGGTCACACTGAAGAGGTCAATAAACACATTGCTGACACTTTGTAAGTGTTATGAAGACTCAAAGAAGTGTATGTTAATATATAATAGTAAGTGAGCCACAGGTACATTTTTGTAGTACCTAAACTAGCTGATATCAGCTTCTTCAGTGTGCTTCTTAGTTATTCATTTTGTAAGCTGCCTGAGTGAGCTTCATTATTTATTCCTGTTGTGTTCTTTGTCTCTCTTGTAAAATAGTCATCTGTCCGCAGAATCGAATGTGGCTATGACAGTTTAGAGGGAACAGGCTGAAGGACACCGATTCAGATTTATTTACGGTACATGCTAGTCAAACTCTTTAACGAGGGCAACTCTTTACACACACATTACGGCACTTGTGATGACTTAAATGAAAAGAGACAAATTGGCATTGCATTTTCACACTGCTAAAATCACAAAGTTTTATGCCCTGTAATTCATGTGTCTGGGATCTGTCAGAGTGGTAGAGGTTGTGCTTTGTAAAAACTTTTTTCAAGCACACACTTTATTTCATCTCCAGTTTAGGTTATTCTAAACAATAATTTACTCGTTTGAATTAACTTTTAAAAGCAAAAAGGCCTGAAGATCAATTACAGTGATCTCTCGCTATATCGCGCTTCGCCTTTCGCGGCTTCACTCCATCGCGGATTTTATATGTAAGCATATTTAAATATATATCGCGGATTTTTCGCTGCTTCGCGGGTTTCTGCGGACAATAGGTCTTTTAATTTCTGGTAAATGCTTCCTCAGTTGGTTTGCCCAGTTGATTTCATACAAGGGACGCTATTGGCAGATGGCTGAGAAGCTATCCAGCTTAGTTTCTCTCTCCCTCTCTCTCTCTCTCTCTCTCTCTTGCGCTGACGTAGGGGGGTGTGAGCAGGGGGGCTGTGTGCAGCTGCTTCCTGAAGGACATGCTGCACGGAGCTTCGCATACTTAAAAGCTCAAAGGGCACGTATTGATTTTTGACTGTTTGTTTTTCTGTGGCTCTCTCTCTGTCTCTCTCTCTGCTCCTGACAGAGGGGGTGTGAGCTGCCGCCTTCAACAGCTTTGTACCGGCGGTGCTTCGCATACTTAAAAGCCAAAAAGCCCTATTGATTTTTTTTTTGACTGCTTGCTTTGCACTCCTTTGAAAAGGAAGATATGTTTGCATTCTTTTAATTGTGAGACAGAACTGTCATCTCTGTCTTGTCATGGAGCACAGTTTAAACTTTTGAAAAAGAGACAAATGTTTGTTTGCAGTGTTTGAATAACGTTCCTGTCTCTCTACAACCTCCTGTGTTTCTGCGCAAATCTGTGACCCAAGCATGACATTCTAAAAATAACCATATAAACATATGGTTTCTACTTCGCGGATTTTCCTATTTCGCGGGTGGCTCTGGAACGCAACCCCCGCGATGGAGGAGGGATTACTGTATATTCCAATTTTGACCATTCTACTGAAATTAGTGTTTGTACTTTTTAGTGTTTTTCTCACCCACTCAGGTCTGCTGTTGAATGGCATCTAATAATAACCACCCCGCATGGTGTCTAATGCCAATCCAGACTCTTTTTATCTGTTGCTCCAGGCTGGTTGGATGATCTGCCCACCTCTGTTTAAACTCCCATAGTGTGAGAGTCTGAAGACTCTCTTGTTTGGTGAATTTCTGTCTGATAATCTGATATTATTATTTGTTTTTTATAACCTAGGAATTGTAACTTGTTTGTTTTGTTCTGAGCTCTTCACTTGTGGTAACAGAATTTTGTCTCCTTGTCCTGTCACTCTTTTTCCCAAACTGATGTTTACTCAGTTATGCTCACCTCTTTTGTAAGTTGTTTTGGATAAAAGTGTCTGCGAAGTGAATTAATGTAAATATAATGTAATACTAGGTTATATAGCTTTCTGATGTGTGAAGTACAAGTCCAAGGAATTGATGCTCAAGCTTTATAACACACTGGTAAGGCCTCATCTGGAGTCCTGTGTGCTGTTTTGGTCTCCAGCCCATAAAAAAAGACATAGCAGCACTAGAAAATGTCCAGAGAAGAGCGACTAGGCTGATTCCAGGGCTACAGGGGATGAACTATGAGGAACGATTAAAAGAGCTGAGTCTTTACAGTTTAAACAAAAGAAGAATAAAAGGTGACCTGATTGAAGTGTTTAAATTATGAAGGGAATTAGTGCAGTGGATCGAGACTGTTATTTTAAAATTAGTTAATCAAGAACACAGGGACAACGTTGGAAACTTGTTAAGGTTAAATTTCACATTAGGATGTTTTCCTCTGCGGTGGGTTGGCACCCTGCCCAGGATTGGTTCCCTGCCTTGTGCCCTGTGTTGGCTGGGATTGGCTCCAGCGGACCCCCGTGACCCTGTGTTCGGATTCAGCGGGTTGGGAAATGGATGGATGGATGGATGTTTTCCTTTACATGGAGTAATATAGACACATGGAATAAATGACCAAGTTGTGTGGTGGAAGGTAGAACTTTCAAAACTAGATTTGATGTTTTTTTCAGAAGAATTAAGTGGAAAAAGACTGGTGAGCTTTGTTGGGCTGAATGGCCTGTTCTCGTCTACATTGTTCTAACCTTCTATTGTCCATCCATCCATTATCCAACCCGCTATATTCTAACTAAAGATTCACGGGGGTCTGTTGGAGCCAGTCCCAGCCAACACAGGGCACAAGGCAGGAAACATATCCTGGGCAGGGCACCTGCCCACTGCAGGGCACATACACACACATACACACCATGGATGATTTAGAATTGCCAATGCACGTAACCTGCATGTCTTTGGACTGTGGGAGGAAACCAAAGCATCTGGAGGAAACCCACACAGGAAGGACCTGGGAAGTGAACCTGGGTCTCCTAACTACGAGGCAGCAGCACTACCACTGCGCCACCGTGCCGCCACGTTCTATTGTTCTACATGTAAATGTATCTGTAGTGTTATATTACTATGCCTGGATGTTGGTTTTCAATATGACTAAACTACTGTATATGGTAATCCACTTTACTTGTAAGCAGAAAATTTTTTTATATGAAATATATAGAAAAAAACTTACCTTTCACATAAATGTTATCCTTTTTTTGGCAATTGTTGTCCTAATTTTCTTTATTCTTCCAAAATCTTCTAATCTCTCCACAGAATCTGCACATGCAGCACCGGTATAAAGACAGCACACCTCTGCTGTATGTTTGTATCTCTTAATGACAAGTTTTGCATTTTAACAACACTTTTCCAAAATACTGAATATTGTTTTGCCAACTATTAAATGCAGTCACTGCAGTTACAATTAGGCATAAAAGAACGCTTGTAAAAGGGTGTGCCAGTGTGCCATTAACTGCTTTATAATAACAATGTTTCTGATGTCACTCCAATTTAAATCAGGTTTGCTCCTCTGAGGTCAACTTGCCTGTGGCTCAGGGGATTAATTACAAATGGAATATCATGAGGCATTTTATTTTTGTCTTCTTAGTCTACTGTAACTTTTCAGAATGTTTGTTTAAAAGGTTTATGAACATGCTTAATATCAAATAATAAGTAATAAAAAGTTTCTTTGTACAGAATGGGACACATGTATTCTCTGGGCAAATGTGTGATGTACATTTGAATTACTTTCACAACTGAAATGTTTGTTGTGTCTGCCTTCATATGGTAATATACTATTTTAGTGGCATTTTTATACTTATAAAGCATGTACTACAAAAAAACAAATTAAGGTTTAGAAGAAAATTTCCACTGTATCTTTTTAGTTAACTGCTGCGGGTTGGCACCCTGCCTGGGATTGGTTCCTGCCTTGTGCCCTGTGTTGGTTGGGATTGGCTCCAGCAGACCCCCGTGACCCTGTGTTCGAATTCAGCGAGTTGGAAAATGGACGGATGGATCTTTTTAGTTAATGTATAAAATGAACATGCGTGCTTGCTCTGCTCACTGCATAACAGGTCAGAACCACCAGCTAAAAGATGAAAAGGCTCATTACTGCACACTGGTGTCTGCTAGGGTGAAGGACATGTTTTGCCCTAACTCAAAGCTACAGGTAAAACACTGACTGGTAGAAGGTTTGAGGTTGTGCCTAGACAGGTTTGGTTTAAGAGCGTGAAGCATACACATGCAAAAGGAGTTGTCCTCTAAACAATGACACCCCAAGAGTCCAAGGGCTACAGTAAGGAAGTACAAAATCAGAATAAATACAGGGCTTGCCAGCAGATGTTGGTTTCTCTCACTCTCTCCCCCTCTCAATTCTTCAATTACTGGACATGCATAGACCATGCCAGATCAAAGATCAATCACTTCAGAAACACAAAGCAAGACTGAAAAGACCACCTGACTCACCAAGTATATTGGGACTCTAGGCTTCTAGCAAACAAAGTTGCTATCCATACAGGTTTTAATGCACTGAGTTGCCTCACTCATGTCACTTTGCCTCTGCTTTAGGCATATTAAAAACTTTCATTTAGAAAATTTTATTCTGTATTGGAAAGTGAATGAAAGGTTGAAAATATGAACCCCTAGCTTACTTTGCACTATGTCTAATAAACCACCCGGAGTGTAGAGATAATGCCCGCTTTTGTTAGAACTGTTGAGTAGTGTATAAAGTGAAATGGAAGACATCATCTGTAGTGACAGAATGCTGTACTGAAAGAAATTCAACTTTTTAGTTTCACTCTCAATGAGAGTGCAGACATTAATGATGTTTAGGGCCCACGATTTACCACAGCCCGCGGAATTTAACGCCACGCCACGGAATTTAGGGTTTTGCAGTGGTAAAGCTCCACGCCGCGGGATTAACCTAACTGCCGCGGAAAATACCATGTCTGAATGAAATCTCACCATTTGAAGCATATTGATATTAGTATGATTAGTTTTGATTACTTCTTTAAGTTCTTTCTTTAGCCTATTGCATCATCTCATTATGTCATTAACTCTTCAGTTGGAAGAGTAAACATTAATTTTTTAGCATTGGTGGTACTTGTAGCAATTTTTAAATCGATTTATTGGCTGTGGTAACAATTTGACCTATCGTGTACTTTACAATCGATTAGGCTTATTTAAATTTAGTAAAATTAATCTTTGAGTATGGCCAATAACAATAACAAGCAACGCAATAAAACTGCAGTGAATATTGGACCGGAACAGCGAGTTAAAGAATTTGGACAGTATAAATTCTACACCGAAGGTGGTTTACTGTGGTGCAAGACTTGTAACGAACCGGTCGATCATGTTAGATGCCAGACTATAACTGATCATCTGGGGACAAAAAAGCACACAGAGCGTGCAAATAAATGACAACATGAGGCCACGAATGACCCCACAAGCAGCAAACGACAAAGTACTATTACCAGATGCATTGAACGATCAACTGCTGCAATTGCTGGGAACTGTTTGAAGCATTTATGGCAGCCAATATACCACTGGAGAAAGTTGACAACCCTACCATGCGTAGTTTTATGCAGAAGAACCTGTAGTGCGGTGGTGGAATACCGCAGGCTAATACACTTAGGGAACTATACGTTACAAGAATTTTCAACCAACAACAGGCTAATATAATAGCGAAGCTAGCCGGACAGAAAGTGGTCGTTATTGCCAATGAAACAACGGATGTTGTTGGACGTTATGCTGTGAATGTGCTTATTCAACCACTCAATGCTTTTAAACCAGATGAATGCACAGCAATGTTAGTGAACACAGATTTTTTAATTGAAGTGCACAATGTAAGCATTGCACAGCTAATTATCCGTACTCTGACTGAGGTTAATGTGCACTTCAATGACGTTGTAGCGTTTGTTACGGATGATGCAGCTTATATGAAAAAATGTTTTCATGACAGTTTGCGAGTAATTCTGCCAAATGGCGTTCATGTCACATGTTGGGCCCACATCCTGTCATTAGTTGGAGAAGAGTTTAGTGAAGCACTATGATTGATATGCTGGCTGCTTCTGTCAAGGCCATATTCTCCAAAGCATCAGGACGTCATGCTAGATATCTTCATCATCTGCGACAAATGAGAGTTGAAAAGGCAGTCATGCCACCAACTCCAGTCATCACAAGATGGAACTCTTGGTTCGAGGCTGTGCTGTATCACGCTGAGTATCTAGACTATTATATCTCGTTCGTTGCTATTGAAATCGAACACAGTGGAGCTACAGTTCAGTTAAAGAAGCTGTCGGCGTTGCTGCAAAGTACTGATAAACGTAATGAGCTGAGAGCTGAACTTGAATTTGTATCTGTTCACTGCCAGCCAATTATGAACACTCTGACTTCTTTTGAGGCACAGTCATTCATGGCTGTCGATGTCTACAACAAAATATCTGACTTACTGTCTTGCCTGAAATCGTCCGGATTTCCAATTGCAACCAGCAGCTGTGAAGATGCAAAGCATAATTCTGCTGCTAAACTTGAAGAATATTTTGTGGGAACCAAACAACCGGCAATAGATCTATTCAGATCTGTGAGAATATTTGATCCACGACAGCTACCACTCTTATCGCAGAATTTTGCTGATCATGCACAATCAGTGCCAATAATGATGGCTGCAGCAGATGAATGGCAAGCTTATCTGGACATAGCATCTCATGAAGTAATTCCAGCTGATATCACTGCTTTTTGGCATGCCTTAGAGGACAGACTGCCTCACTTAGCAGCTCTTGCTAAAGTTTACATTGCGTTGGCAATCTCTTCTGTTGATGTGGAACGTTCGTTCTTAAAATATGGATCGGTGTTGTCACCACTGCGATATTCTCTGTCACAAGAAAACCTATGAGCTTACAGTGTTGTTTTCTTCAACAATAAATAAACAATAACTTTAGAAACATTATTCGATAGTTTGTTGAGAATAATATCATGCCTATATATGTTTCAGCATTGTTTGTCTAAAGCAAATCTGTGGATTAAAATGTACGCTTTGATATACCTATTTGATTAGTATTACGAATTATGATTGATTATTATTAAGGATTAAGAATAAGAAAAATTGCATTTATTTTACTTGGGTTAAGAATTAGTCTTATGGAGTTCTGGTACTACATTTGCCGTGCCGCGGTACATCGCGGAATTTAGAAAAACATGCCGCGGAATTTATGATTTCTTGCCGCGATAAATCATGGGCCCTAATGATGTTTCACGTCAGCTGAAATTACTGAGTAGTGCTAAACACTTTGAAAAGTGAAAAGTTGATATTTGATATCCAAGCCAAGTCAGTTTTGGGTTGTGGAACGAATCATCTGAGTTTCCATTATTTCTTATGGGGAAATTCGCTTTGATATGCTCGAAAACCGAGGTTCCACTGTATACAGAAACCATACCTGTGACAGAGTGGTCTTCTAATCGAGTGAACTTTCCTTGAAGGTCATATCATATACAAGGCTGCTTGGACAGTAAATATGAAATTGCTGCACAAAAATTTGTACTTTTAAAATTCTTAATATTGAGTGTTTTCTTGATTTTGTAAGTAAAGTACAGTGATTACTAAGGTCCTTCAGATTTAAATGAGATTGTGTCAGACACAAAGATATAGCAGGTTGGAAAATGACTGACTGACTGACAAAATCAATTGATGCGCGCAACTCGAAATGTTGCAATCAAAAAGCATCCTTGTATTCAAAGAAGGATGTCACCAACTAAAACAACAAAAATAAGAAGTGAAATTAATTTTCAAAGAAACAAAACTTGGAAAAATATGCAGAAAAATTGAAATAAAATGTAACCCATTGAACATTCTGATGGAAACCACATTAGTCAGTGCAGGTCCCACTGTTCTTTGTCATTTTTATAAATGATTAAAATGCAGCTAATAAGACATAGAGTGAGAATAAGCACCACAGAAAGACCTGAACAAATACTTTGAAAAACAGATGTCTAGTACAAAGAGTTTTAAAGAAAAAGTATATGAAGCAAAAAAAAAATCTGTAATATAATTTCACAATGTGGGCCTGGAGCTGAAAAGAGAATAGTTTGGGAGTTCTGATAAGCTTATCCTCTACTAGTTAGTGTATAGAAGTAAAGAAAGTGCCAAAAGGCACAAAGAGGCAGAAGAGGTTATGATAAGTAAATGTAATATGTCTCCACACTTGGAATACGGGGTACAGTTTTTGTCTTTTGTTACAAGAGGACAGGAGTGGTGACTCTGAGGCTAAGGATCTGCACTGATATCTGGAAGGTTGTCAGTTCAAACCTTGCTACTGCCAGAAACTCTCTCCGACTTGTGGTGCCTCACTTCACCACAATAGAAAGAAGAAACTCTTCACTCACAAGAGTAGAGAATTTGATAGAGAGGTAGTATAGATGACTTGCATTTCAGCCAACAATGACAAAAGGGTTGACAATTTAAAACACACAAATAATTGCTTTCTTAAATTAGTCCATTATACAAATATAAGCTGTGCTTCCCATCTAAGATGGGTTGAAATCTAAGTACTTAACGAAGACATCAGCCTTAACATTTGGAGTGCACCATCTATTGCAACGGATGTAGTAATAAAGTACACTGCATTTGTCATTCCAGCAGATGGTGCATCACAAACATTTGTAGTGATAACATGACAAATGAAAATGCATGTCTCTGTTATATGTCATTTGTTTTGGGCTTCGTACAGAAATGTCTGTGATGCGCCATCTGTTGGAATGACAAATGCAGTGCATTTCATTACTAAAAATGTGTGAGATGTTCAGTCTATCAGAAAGGCAAATGCAATGCATTTTAATAATAAACATGTTTGTGAGGTGCCATCTTTTGGAATGGCAGAGACAAAGCAACCGGATGGACACACAGACAAGCACACAGATACTAATCCTTTTATTAATGTATTATTATTATTATTATTATTATTATTAAGGTGAATATCTCAGGTACATCAGCTATTTTATTGATACAGTGCCACATTATTCTTCAATACCAGTGTTCCGCCTGCCTATTTTATTTGAACCAATTACTACAACATTCACATTCTGAAGTAATCATTTGCCTTATTTTTAAAAAACAAATTGTGGAAATGGTGTGTTTATACATTTAGTTCAGTATATATAAACTGGCTGATCATTTTTTAATGTTTTTTTAAAAAAAAAAACAAAAACAAAAAATATTTTGTGTTATCTAAACATACTCAGCCTCCAGACTATAACAGATCGGGAAACAAAAATTCAATGTTTTTAACAGAAAAAAATTGAACACTATGATTATAATTAGATGCTTAATCATATAAACCAGTTACATTGATAAAAAAGGAGCCATTGTTGGGTGTAGATTATTTAGGTGTGAAGTGCTGCTGGAACTGTTCTTTTGCCCTTAAACAGCCTGTAAATGGTATTTTTTATTTCATTGTTCCTGAAACTGTAGATTACTGGATTCAACATGGGAGGGACAACATTTCCAACAATCACCATTGTATTATAGGCTTGTGCAGACATCTTGACTCCTGCTCCGGGAAGAATATAAGACGATAAAAGTGGGAAATGAAAAAAACCCACAACCAGTAAATGTGTGAATGTCGTGCTGAATGCTTTCTTTTTTCCATCAGAAGATGTGATTTTCAAAGCTGCCAGAACAATCCTGGCATAGGAGAACAAAGTCAGAGCGAAAGCCACTAAACCAAAGACAGTGGTATTGTTGGTCAAAAGACTTAAATACTTGGGATCGTCATTACAAGCCACATTAACCATGGTTGCATAATCGCAGAAACAATAAGGCAGGATATTTGTGTGACAAAAGGAGAGCTCTGTTGCAAAAATAACAAAGAGTGAATTCAAGAGAAATGTAAACACAGGTAGAAATAAGACAACAGTCCAAACAAATTTCATGGTAATGACTGAAGGGTACCTTAGCGGGTAGAGAACAGCCACATAACGGTCAAGAGCCATGAATATCAATAAAATGGATTCCATCTCCTCCATATTCAGTATAACATACATTTGCAGCATGCACGCCCGGTATGGGACAGATGCTGTTTCATACTGAAGGTCAGCCAGCATTTTTGGTATGAGGATGGTGCTGTTAGCCAAGTCTATCACTGCCAAGGTGCCAATGAAGACATACATTGGAGTGTGCAGCTTGTAGTTAATTTTTATAACTACAATTACGATCAAATTTCCAAACAGTGATGCCACATAGACAAAGACAAGAGCAGCAATTGCCAGGGTCCGTTGACTAGGCGTGATCATGCACTGCAGCACAAACTCAGATATGACAGTGTAGTTGGTCATCACTCTTTCTTCTTCCACTGCCAAACTGAAAAAGAAGATTTAGAAATTAGACTGCGCTTTGCATTTACTGCTGCATCAAAAAAAAAACTATATAGGTCGAGTCAAAATGATGTTAACCTTTGAATGGCGGAAACAATTTATTCACAAAACACACTTCATATGTGGAAGATTATTTACAGGAATGTCTCAAACTGTTCTCCATCATGTTCAACACATGTACCATATGTGGCACATAAATTATAAATAACTACTAGGGGGTTTGCCCCCTGCTTGCTTCGGCCACCGCCACCCCCGGCCTGCTCTACGCGCCAACCACTTCGTGACTCTGCCGCTCATGTTGTGAAGAGGGGAGCTGAATGTACCCCAAGAAGATGCGGTCACTCCTCCGAAACCCCCTCTTAAACGGTGATACAATGGGAAACAAATACATTTTTTTTTACCTCCTCTTTGCTCGATCAGCTTCTGGCTTGCTGCTGCTGCCGTGCCGCGTGATCTGCATCTCACATGGTGCTTCAAACGTTTAAAAGCCTGTACAGGAGCTGTCCTACTCTTTGTCTTTTATTTCCGGCACACAATCTCATATCAAAGGACGTGAGTTCTTGATATTTTTTAGTTTATAATTTAAAAACGGAATAAGAATCTGAAAATCTGACAACATCACATTAAAGTTCAGTGAATTCTGAAAAGAATTATACCAAAGATATACTGTATATGTAGGTTTTAAAATAACCCCGATTTAAAACGTGACAAAAAATCGTTGCACAAAATCAGTGCACTTTTAGGCTTAAGATTTTATATATATATATACTGTATATATATATATATATATATATATATAGAGAGAGAGAGAGAGAGAGAGAGAGAGAGAGAGAGAGAGAGAGAGTAGATATACAGTACATAGCAGTACCATTAGTGTTAACATAATTTTGACTTACCCTGTATATATGTAAATCTGACCAGCAGTTCAATTCAGTTAAGCTTATTCTTAGCAAGTTCACTTTTGCTTACGTGATTGCAAATATAATATGAAAAAAAGTAACATAAACAAAAAAAGTAATGCTAAACCGGAAACGTCATACAAATATATATGAAAATATAGAAACAAAGAAATATGCTTCTCTACTGATGGATATGGTTCCATAAAAAGGTCATGGAGAGCTATGCCTTTAAGTCAAAGTCAAAGTGAACTTTATTGTCATCTCAACCATATACAAGTATACAGATAGACGAAATTGTGAAGCTCAGGGTCCACAGTGTAACAACATGAAGTGCAAATAATAAATTCAAATTTAAATTTAAAATTAAAATACAAACAAGACAAGACATTGTGCAAAGACAAGACAAAGAAGTAGCAGCAATATTGATGTGTAGTTAGCAATATGAACTTTGATGCAATGTGTGGTATTTGCAATCTAGATACATAAATATAGTCCAATAGATATGTAATACAATAAATAAATAATAGATATAGATAATATAGATATTAATAAGGGCGGCACGGTGGCACAGTGGGTAGCGCTGCTGCCTCGCAGTTGGGAGATCTAGGGACCTGGGTTCGCTTCCCGGGTCCTCCCTGCGTGGAGTTTGCATGTTCTCTCCGTGTCTGCGTGGGTTTCCTCTGGGCGCTCCGGTTTCCTCCCACAGTCCAAAGACATGCAGGTTAGGTGGATTGGTGATTCTAAATTGGCCCTAGTGTGTGCTTGGTGTGTGGGTGTGTTTGTGTGTGTCCTGCGGTGGGTTGGCACCCTGCCCAGGATTGGTTCCTGCCTTGTGCCCTGTGTTGGCTGGGTTTGGCTCCAGCAGACCCCCGTGACCCTATGTTCGGATTCAGCGGGTTGGAAAATGGATGGATGGATAGATATTAATAATACTTTATGACCAAGCACTGCAGTCCAATGCATGAAGACCTGCGTCTGAAGATCAGACACCCTACATTCTGTCAATTATCTGGCTGCAGTATGTGATTGGCAGAGATAAAAGGTAAAATTGTAATACAATGCCAAAGTCAGTCCTTCCAGACTCACTTCTGTGTAGTTAATCCAGACATGAACTTTTAGAAAACACTACTGCTGCTGTGGAAAACATCTTGCATTATTCCTGTTCCAAAGAAGACTACACAGCAGTGGCACTTACATTTTCTTTTCTTTTTAATGTTTTTACTTTTTAGTCATTCTGGTGTATATTCAGACCATAGTGGATGTGTGTGGGTGTGTATATTTATTTATTTATCTGCTTATTTATTTATGTATACAGTAATCCCTCCTCCATCGCGGGGGTTGCGTTCCAGAGCCACCCGCAAAATAAGAAAATCCGCGAAGTAGAAACCATATGTTTATATGGTTATTTTTATATTGTCATGCTTGGGTCACAGATTTGCGCAGAAACACAGGAGGTTGTAGAGAGACAGAAACGTTATTCAAACACTGCAAACAAACATTTGTCTCTTTTTCAAAAGTTTAAACTGTGCTCCATGACAAGACAGAGATGACAGTTCCGTCTCACAATTAAAAGAATGCAAACATATCTTCCTCTTCAAAGGAGTGCGCATCAGGAGCAGAGACAGAATCAGAAAGAGAGAGAAAAGCAAACAAATCAATAGGGCTGTTTGGCTTTTAAGTATGCGAAGCACCGCCGGACAAAGCTTGTTGAAGGCGGCAGCTCACACCCCCTCCGTCAGGAGCAGAGAGAGAGAGAGAGAGACAGAGAAAAACAAACATCAAAAATCAATACGTGCCCTTCGAGCTTTTAAGTATGCGAAGCACCGTGCAGCATGTCACTTCAGGAAGCAGCTGCACAGAAGGTAGCAACGTGAAGATAATCTTTCAGCATTTTTAGACGAGCGTCCGTATCGTCTAGGTGTGCGAACAGCCCCCCTGCTCAATCCCCCTACGTCAGGATCAGAGAAAGTCAGCGCAAGAGAGAGAGAGAGAAAAGTAAGCCGGGTAGCTTCTCAGCTATCTGCCAATACCGTCCCTTGTATGAAATCAACTGGGCAAACCAACTGAGGAAGCATGTACCAGAAATTAAAAGACCCATTGTCCGCAGAAATCCGCGGACCAGCAAAAAATCTGCGATATATATTTAAATATGCTTACATATAAAATCCGCGATAGAGTGAAGCCGCGAAAGGCGAAGCGCGATATAGCAAGGGATTACTGTATGCCTGTTTAAGTATTTATTTATTTATTTAAAGACCTTCTGCAAAAAGCCAAATTTCTTCCTGGGGACAAATAAAGCTCTATCTATCTATCTACTGTAGAAGTCATGTAATGTGACATCAGCTTAAGATGCATCTGGATGAGAGCAAGTGAAACAAAAAAGTATGCCTAAAGTAATAAAAAAACAAATAAAAATAGGAAGACCATAATACCTTTAGTAATAAACATATACCTTTATCCCTGTTCAGAACATAACCTCTCTCAGGCCGTCTGCAGTTTGTGAGAGTCAAGGACTGTGTTTCTGATACAGATGTAAGCAACACTGGAGCACCACAAGGAACAGTCCTGTCTCCTTTTTTTCTTCACTTTGTACGCCTCAGACTATAAATATAACACCAGACCACGTCAGATATTCTCGATTAATTCTGCACTTATGGGGTGTATTGATAAAGGACTATTCAAGGAATGGATGTAGAGGTGATCCACTCCTACAAGTACCTGGGGGTCCACATTAATGACAACTTGGACTGGGCTTGAAACAAAAAGGAACTCTATAAGAACCAGCAAGCAGGCTATTTTTCCTTATGAGACTGCGTTCCTTTAATGTGGGCAGTGACATCCTTCACAACTTCTACAACTCTGTGATGGCCAGTGTGACTTTCTATGCTGTGGTGTGCTGGGCTGGTAAGTTCAGTTCAAGAAATGCCTACCGAATCAGCAAGCAAACTAAAAGGGCAGGCATGTTGGACCCCCAGGAGGTCGTAGCAAAGGAAGACAAAACTGAGTGCCATTATGAACAATTCTGCACATCCTCTCTCAGATGCACTGAGGACTTTCAGCCAACAACTTATTCAGCAGAAGTGTGACAAGAAGTGTGATGGGGGCTCCTTTATAACAGTGGCAATACACCTGTATGATGTCTCACTGCGATTGTGATAAGACAATTCAGAAGTTTTCTTTCTTTTAAGTTTCTTCCTTTTTAGTCATTCTGGCATGTGTTCAGGACACAGTGTGTGTGTATATATATATATATATATATTTACTTATCTACATATTCATGTATGTATTTATTTATTTATTTAATGAGCTTCTGTAAAAAGCCACATTTCCGTCTTTGGACAAATAAAGCTCTCTCTATCTACTGTATCTATCAGCAAGCCGCAAAAAATTTGAGGTGATTGAACACTTGTTAGGACGATGGAAATGAGTACAATTTTGGATTTCAGATGCTCCACCTTTACATATTGATGCTCATATATTGTAACTGCTTTCAATATTTAGGTAGGTGCAAACAAATTTTTTTTCAGTGCATTACGTTGTACTGTATATGGAGATGGTACAAATATGGATGTTAAATGTAATGTAATATCAAATTTGGTGTTTCTCAGGGGTCAGTGTAGGGGATGCTTCTTTTTTAATTTATGCAAATGATCTGGACCAGAATATACATAAGCAGGTTGAGGAGACCCTAGAGAAGTGGAGAAATGTGCTAGAGAAGAGAGGATTGAAGGTCAGTAGGACCAAGACAGAATACATGTGTGTGAATGAGAGGGAGGTCAGTGGAATGGTGAGGACGGCGAAGGTGGATGAGTTTAAATACTTGGGATCAACAGTACAGAGTAATGGGGATTGTGGAAGAGAGGTGAAAAAGAGAGTGCAGGCAGGGTGGAGTGGCTGGCGAAGAGTTTCAGGAGTGATTTGTGACAGACAGTTACCAGCAAGAGTGAAAGGAAAGGTAGTGAGACCAGCTATGTTATATGAGTTGGAGACAATGGCACTGACCAGAAATCAGGAGACAGAGCTGGAGGTGGCAGATTTAAAGATGCTAAGCTTTGCACTGAGTGTGACGAGGATGGACAGGATTAGAAATGAGGACATTAGAGGGTCAGCTCAGGTTGGACGGTTGGGAGACAAAGCCAGAGAGGCGAGATTGCATTGGTTTGGACATGTGCAGAGGAGAGATGCTGGGTATACTGGGAGAAGGATATTAAGGATAGAGCTGCCAAGGAATGGGAAAAGAGGAAGACCTAAGAGAAGGTTTATGGATATGGTGAGAGAGGACATACTGTACAGGTGATGGGTGTAACAGAGCAAGAAGCAGAGGACAGGTAGATATGGAACTAGATGATCTGCTGTGGCAACCCCTAATGGGAGCAGAAAAGAAGAAGAAGAAGATCTCAGTTGTTGCGTTTATAATATGTTCTGCAACAAGAACACAAGTTGTAAATTTGTTAAGGGCAGATATTGAACAAATGTTAGAAGGTTTTCCTTCATATTAAGAACCATTGACACATGGAATAAATTACAAAGTAGTGGGGTGGGGAGTAGGAATTCAAGGACCTTCAAATCTCGTCTTGATGTTATTTTGGACAATCTGGGTGACTAAGATGGACAAACTTGTTGGGCTGTTCTAATAAAATGTTTTTCTAATGTTCTAATAAAAGTCTGAGTATGGCCAAACTATAAAAATCAACTTGTCTTGTAAATTTACATTCATTGTTGTTGGCTAGAATAAAATGAATTAATATTGGTGAAAGATAAAGTTAGTCAGTCAATGTACAGTATTCTGATATAATTTCAGAGATCCAGGGCCACTGATGTGTACATTTTAATCCAGTTTTCTTTCACATCCCCATTTTATTGAATACTCTGAATTGTTTCTATATGAGCAAGTATTAGTTATGTGTCAGTGCGCCCTTTAATGTCCTTACCTCTTTGATCTGGTTATGGATGTTTTGAGTCATGGGATAAAAGACCAGTCTCACTGGTGCATACTTTGTGCTGATGACATCACATTGAGTAGCATCAGAAAGTGGAAGTGAAGAGGAAGTTAGAAGAATGGAGAAGGGCTTTGGAAGATAGAGGGTTGAAAATAAATAGGAAGAAGAAGACAGAATATATGAGGTTTAATGATGATCAAGATGTAGAAGTTAGCCTGCTGGGCAAGCTATTGAAAAGAGTGGATACATTTAAATATCTAGGATTAGTGGTAGCCCAAGATGTAAAATTAAATGTAGTGGTAACCCATAGAGTTCAATGTAGATGGAACAATTCAAAGAAGGTATCAGGAGTATGCGATGAAAGAATTAAGGTGAAGGTTAAAATCAAGGTTTTTAAGGCAGTGGTAAGACCAGCAATGATGTATGGAGCTGTGAAGTGGGCAGTGAAGGGAGAAGAAGTTAGATGTGTCCGAAATGAGAATGTGGAGATGGATGTGTAGAGTTACTAAAAAGGACAGAATAATAAATGAGACAATCAGAGGTACAACATAAGTGAAAGAGATATCTAAGAAAGTTCAGAAAAGTAGGGTGAAGTGCCCTTTAATGGACTGACACCCTGTCAAGAGTGAATTCCCACTTTGCTGGAGTAGGCACACAATCTCCTTGACAATAAACTGTATGAATGTACCATTGAATTTAGTTTTCAGCAGCCTAAGCGTGAGAAATATTAGCTGGAGAACATCTGACTTACCAAAACGGAGATAACTGTT
The DNA here is from genome assembly GCF_900747795.2 of Erpetoichthys calabaricus. Taxonomy (NCBI): domain Eukaryota; kingdom Metazoa; phylum Chordata; class Cladistia; order Polypteriformes; family Polypteridae; genus Erpetoichthys; species Erpetoichthys calabaricus. The sequence continues at coordinate 305,295,372 of NC_041397.2, read as the reverse complement.
GTAGGAGAAGGTTCAAGAGATACTGTGTCTCCTGATGCTGGGGAAGCAAATTATTTTCTTTTTAGTGCACGGTTCAGGCAGCTGAAACACAAGTATAAGCATACATACAAACAGAATCTGCATGAATGTGACATTCAATATACATGATAATAAATGACTGTAAAAATTAATCCTGTAAAAGTCAGCAGAATCAAAATCATAATAATTTTCAGAATTCATTTAATATTTAGACATTTATATACGTATTTAGGCTATGCAGCTGTGTTCACTAAGTATTAACCAAATTTTTTTCACATCAGCCAGCTTACAATAAGAATTGTAGGAGAATTAAAGGATAAAAATGTCCCTTTTGCGTCTGCGCTATTTTACATGCATTCCATCCATCCATTGTCCAACCCACTGAATCCAAACACAGGGTCACGGGGGTCTGCTGGAGCCAATCATAGCCAACACAGGGCACAAGGCAGGAACCAATCCCGGGCAGGGTGCCAACCCACCGCAGGACACACACAAACACACCCACACACCCAGCACACACTAGGGCCAATTTAGAATCGCCAATCCACCTAACCTGCATGTCTTTGGACTGTGGGAGGAAACCGGAGCGCCCGGAGGAAACCCACGCAGACACGGGGAGAACATGCAAACTCCACGCAGGGAGGACCCGGGAATCGAACCCAGGTCTCCCAACTGCGGCACCGTGCCGCCCCATGCATTCCATGATAGATTTTAATGTGATGTCTTGGTATGTCTAAATAACTCAGATGACAAATCAAATTTCTATTCTTGGGCAATGAAGATTTGAGCTGAAATGAATACTTAAATGAATGCCATCTAGATTGGCAGAAACTGTCACAAAAAAATTACGCAAAAATAAAAGCTGGTCCACTTTTAAGACATAATGAATACAAGTTTTAAAAATCTGAAACAAAGAATGCGTTATTTAATATCTTCAATTTGCTTGTATTCGACTTATTTACAGACATAGGTTTTGCTGTTTCCATATGATTTTGTCAATGGCCTCACCACACTGGATGAGATCCCAATTATTTGCGAAGATCTGAGGATAAGAGGCAGCATGTCCGTATTTAAAGATCTGTTTTTGAAGGTGAACTTTACCATTCTGTGGGGGTTGAGTAAGGACACCGGTGTCCCAGATGGAGAAGTTAAAGTCTCTTGAGTTTTTGTTCAAGAGTAAACGTTGAGGGGTTCAGTAGAGAAGCAAATGCAGGAAGGTGGTGGTGGTTAAAGAAGAAACTACAACACCCAAGCTGTAACTTGTGAATTAAAAAGGCAAGAAATGATAAACAAAAAAAGGAAAAAATAATGTGAACAGAAAAATTTTAAAAGCATTGCAAAACACATATAACACTTCTAGAGTCTAACCAATGGATATGTTCACATTACCAGACTAGATATCTATCTATCTATCTAAAGTAACTCAAATCTGATTCTTTTGCCTTAACTCTTTCAGGGCGGATGTCGACTTTTGTCAACCGCAGGAGTTGAGTGTGGTAATCAACTTATAAACAATGACAACACCGGCCTCTTACGTTTTACTTCCACTCACTTTGCTAGAATGAAAGTTAGTTTTTGTTGGTTTGACCCAAGATTCCCTGCACTCGAGTGAGTAGTAAAGAGCAAACAATGGCAAAAACGGCATCGACATCTGGGAGGACCGCCACTTACGATGACAAGAGATACAAACCCAATTTGCATTGCACTGCGCCTGAAAGCCAGTCTGCTGTCGTGCCGCCCGTGAGTGGCTCGAGCCGCAAGAGACGGCAAACTGGTGGCCACAGCTCCTCGTAACAGATGTTTAATGTTGATCTATGTGTGGAACCATCGCAGTTTTTGGAAAAAATATTCATCCCTCAAAGAGTTAATGTGACACAAATCTGATGTTTTCAGAATTGTGTAGACACAGAAAACAGAAATTCAATCTTTTCAAATTAAATTTTAGTCACTTTCATATGTGGCCCTAGATCAGATATGTGTCCAATTTGTGGCCATGTGACACGAATGAAAATGGTCAGATTGGAATTCATGCATTTTTCTGCCTATAGGCATAGACTGAGCGTTTTCTTCATCAGCCAGCAGTGTCAGTGCAGCAAAACAACAATGGAGGAGAGCTACAGCAGTGACAACAGTCACAGTCCCACCATTGCTGCGTCCTTTCTTTTAACCAAACATCTCTTGGTGCAGCAGTGCCAGCAATAGCTGTGAAAATAGCGAAAGCTAGCAATCTGGATTTTTTTTTGCCCTTTTCAACCTAATCACAGCTGACAAACTGTTTGCCGTTGTCCACAGCAAAATGTGATGAATACTCCAGTAACTAGAGCATCCATTCTATCAGTTTCAATAGCACGAGTTGTCTCACAAATATGAAGTTTTTTTTGTTGGTGACAGAGAACACTCATGCACAAAAGTATCAATGTGTGCATGCATGCTGTTTTGGAGGACAGATGGGTTTACATTCCATTTAGATACAGCAGGTCACTTGTACTTATGAATGTGAACGGCCACGATAAGCAAATCTGATTTGACCCAAAAATCGGAATTGAGCAACGAGGCTAGTAATGTGAACAGAGCCTACATGTAAGCCTGGGGCACATCTGAACAGATCTGTCCACAGTCTGATCCATTGCAATCCCACATACTGTACCTACATGCCTGATATTAGATGGCATCAGATCTTATTATTAGCCAAACCAAACCTTTTTGTTTGGAGAGTTGTTGTTTGTCATAATATTTATATTTTCCTTGAGGATCTGTAAAGTCTTAATTTCCCTTCTGGGACAAATAAAGTACTAACTGTCTGTCTAACACATAGTTTTCATGTTTTTTAAAGGAATTGTTTTATATAATACGCTACTGTGGCTGTTCGTTTGTCTGTCCAGGATTTTAAATCACCTGTAGCTTGTAAACCATTTGAACTATTAACCTGAACTTTGGTACACATATACTATGTGACATCTACTATCCGCTTACAGGGTGATGATTGACTTCCAAGGTTATTCCTCTTTTATTTTTATTTTATTTTATTGTAGAATCAAATCTCGGCAGCAGCTAAGCAGGGCAGCTGTGCAGCTCATGCATATGGGTGCCGTTCTCTTTCCCTACCACTTTCGCTGTCACTTCCCCTACCTCTTCATATCTTAAATCATTCTTGAGGCAGATTGAAGACTTAAGTTCCAGGTTAAGTGAAATAATTAAGGAAAACGTACTAAGTAATTGCAACACAAACACTGACTTAATCAGTTTTAATGCGAAAAGATGCCGACGAAAGAAGAGAAGAAGTGGGCCACTATGATGGAGAAAAGGAGAGCTGCTCAGGAAGCAGCAAGTGCATCAACCTCTGAGCAAACGAATGCTAAACATACAGAGGAAGAGTATGAAAACTATGAATGCTCAAGTCAAATGCATAACATGCAGTGTGCCGTTACTGGTGATTCAATAATTTCCAAGATGCTAATTGCAACAATACTACTTGGCAGCTAAAGCCCTATTTGGATGGCATTAGCTTTACACCAGAAGATGGAACAAAGAAATTAATAACAGAGAGCCTCTCAAATTTAGTCCCGTCCAAATTGCTCATTTTTTTTACAGACTTATTCACGTCTGAGTAAAGTTTATGGTGGTTTTTATCTTCTATAAAAGGTCTGTAAAAAAATGACCCCAGCTTAAACTAGTCTTATGTGAATCGACTTGTCAATAAAATTCCATCATTTGAGTGATTTGGACTGAGCTAAAATTACAGAGGTCCTGCAGTAATAATTACTTTACCCCACCTTCTGGTGTAAAACTAATCCCATCCAAATATGGCTTTAGTCTATTTACCCATCCTTTTCTTTATGTAGAAATGTTTTCTAGCATTTGTACAGAAGTCACCCTTAAACAAACTTGAATGGTGTCTCTGTGTTCTTTATTGAAGAACACATTTATAAAATAAGTGAAGCCATTCACCTTACAAGATTGACCTATCCACTTCTAAAGTCCCCTTCGTAGCTTTAAACAGTTCTATCGCATCTTTTCTTACTTTATGTTTAAAAAATATAAGATTACAAGTCTTCTTCACTCCTTTATCATAACTCATAGTTCTTACTCCTTGAAACAGTTCATTAGTTCTTCTATCGGCGTTCTACTGTATATTTATTACATCAAATAACAACAGCATAAAACTACACCAGTGTGTTATGTAGCTTAGGTAGAAGAACCTCTCTTTATGTCTGTTCTACAAAGTGCTATACAGTAATATTTAATAATAATAATATATAATTTTAAACTATAGAGTAACTACAATACAGTGGTCGTTTACCAATATCTTTGGTTGACCCGGCAGGTTGTGCATTTAATACGCTGTCTAATTCAGATGAAATGGGTTTCTTCTTTATATGTCAGTTGGTCACTTGATGCTTGAACTTACACAAATTGTGAACCTAAGCTGAAATACAAGGAAAATAATTTTTCACACTTTTAAAAAATGCCTTTGTTGTACATGTAAGTGATGAAAAAACCAGAACTGTTACTAAAACACTCACACTCCACACTGTGTGAAATTATTAATACTACTCATTGTAATTGTAGTTTATTTCTGTGCCCATATTAATACTACATTATTTTGACTAATTAAATCACTATTTGACTATAAAACGTTTAAACATTACCTTTTAAATATGGTTCTTCATTTTAGATAGCTTCTAATTTTCTTGGCATTGCTTATTTTAAGTTTGAATCTTTAATCATCTAGGATCTTCTCCCAAAGGTCACAATGTCAGGTGCAAAGATACTGCCTTAAAATCAAATAAACTGTTTTCTGCTGTTGGTTTTCTTCTTCCAATAATACAATTTGCATTATGACAAAATATTTAGTAGGAATATTTATTTAGATTTGACAATACACAGTGCAGCTCAGCTACAAGGTAATTAATATGAATAGGAAAACACAGGCAAACAGATCCAGTGACTCTCTTGTGAAAGAGCTCAGTGTGTTCTTGTCTGCTTTTATAAAAGATGGTTGTTTTCTGCTGGGACTCTTGTATTTAAGGAATGTCTGCTTCACATGAGGTCAAAATGATGAAATAACTAAAACCACTAAAACCCAGGTGGCTAATTAAAAGACAGATATCGCTGAACAGATGTCCTCCTTACACAGCAGTACATATAAACTTTTAATCAAATATTTTTAATCAATACATGATAACTTTTACAATTTTAACTAAGCATATACTTAACACTAGAATTACCAGAGCCTATGAAAAAACTTGTACATCCGTCCCACCTTAAATCCCTTCGCACCTCTCCATCAGCGTCTTTTGTCCTGTAAATGTGTTGATAAGCAGCAAGCAGCCTACTATCACATCCCCCTGTGGTAATGTGCCTTACTGGCATTACCTGTAATTAAATAAAATTTGTCAAGTGTCCTCTGCAGTGTTGAGAGGCATTTGTTTGGGGTAAAAAGTTAAAGTATAAAGAAAGGAAACTTGCCTTTTTCCTTTCTTATACTATGCAGATAGACGTCTTCACTGACCTTATTAGCGCCTTTTGGAGAGTGTTGTGGTAGGTCTCGAGTAGAGTGGAGAGACAGCCTTGCCATTAACCGGCCGGGATGGCATTGTCGGTCCTCCACTACTGCGTGTGCCTCCCGCGACCCTATAACTCTAAAGGAGTAAAAGAAAGGGTGAAGCGTTGTAGTATTAGTTTACCGCGGTTTAGAAAAGGGATCCCATGTTTGTAGTTGTCTGGGCAGTAGCTCAGGGGAAGGACGTGACAATTTAAAGTGCTTACGGTAACTTAAGGCAGAAGTGCAGTTTGCGTCTCAAAAGCCGGCACAGCTATGCGCGTGCGCGCCGGATGCTTGAACTATTATAGCATTTTTGCAGGGCAGGAGATGGCACTTCTCGCAGACGCGTTCTCGTCATCGCGTGGCTGTAGAGAGATGACTTAGGACAGCTTAATTGGTCGGCACAAGGGTGCCGAATATAAAAGGGACTCATGGCCCCTAGAGGTTGGTTCTTTCTGACTAGATCTTCTTGGAGAAAGGTACTCGGTAGAACAGTTTTTGAATTTACCAAGTATTACGGTTTGTGCCTTGTTTTTGTAAATATTTGTTCTTGTATAAATATCTCTGCAGTAATTTTGGTGGAGGTATTTATTTGGGTTATGGGTTTTGGTGCACTGTTTATTTTTGTATATAGCCACTATTTTTGAGTTTCATTTACTTACTGTTTTTTTGTGTGTCTTTTGCAGTATTGAACTGTGTGTTAATATATGAATTCCGCAGGACATTATTTTTGTTAAGTGCACCTGTAAGTAAAACCTCACTTTATTTTTCAAAAACCCAACCTTTTTTGTGCCCGTGTCTCCCTGTCTTACACTATCATCCTGGTCACGCTCAGTCCCACATACTAGACACTTAGAGTGTAGGCTGGTGTTCCTAATTCCCACTACACGGGGTGTCACACCCCCACCGCCGCACAGTTTTCTCAGCTCAGATCTGTTTACCTGCGTGTCAGTTGCTTGGAGTTATACAGAGTGAGAAGTCAAGCAAAATTACACCTTTTATAAATACTATAGCGTTATTTGGAACAAATGCATTTCGTGTGTGTTCTGTGTCTACAACGATCTATGTAAACACATCATTAAAATAGAAACGTTTTTCATGTTTTAGTAATAATTGACAAAATGTAGACATGAAGTTTATAATGTGTGAAGCCTGAAGTCCAAATATCAAAGAGACACTTTCAGAAAAGATACAAATATAACAGAACAAATGCGCTCAGTCAGTCTGTAACAGCCGGTGTAAATGTTTGATACTTGTAAAGGTTAGCTTTGTTTTTTGCTTTTTTTTTTTATTCAGTTTCATTCTGTCGCGTTCACGATTCCATCTTACCCCCACCCCCACCCATCTGACACTGCTGTTTTCACATAAAGACACGCTATAGCTCGCATGTTATTTATTTGGATCACATAAAAACGCGCTATAGCTCGCATGTTATTTATTCGGATCACATAAAAACACGCTATAGCTCGCATGTTATTTATTTGGATCACATAAAGACACGCTATAGCTCAAATGTTATTTATTTGGATCACATAAAGACGCACTATTGCTCGCATGTTATTTATTTCGTCAACGCTACACCTTACAGATCTAAACACTAGCGTGGTGTCTGTGCCCAAAAAAAGTCTAACTGCATTCTCGTACCATTGCTCGCATACTAAAGTGTCAGCAGGTATTTTTTGTGACATTACACGTGTAATTTGTGAGCATGCCTTTGACGATCAAACAGAGGAAGCTCTGCAGTTCACTTGTGACTTTATGCTGTAGATCTGGCTCTTACATACAAAGGACTGTGCATGTGCCCAAAACACTAACATTTATATGTTACTTACATAAAAGCCAGAGCTAATGGTATTTACCTATTTACCTTGAGTTATTTACTTACATGACGAGGGTTCTACATCGGATCAAGAATGTACTTTTGCCATCGCTGTACTTTGTATATGTACATGGGAAGCTCTGTACTCGTGACTTTACGCTGTAGGAAGTAAGTAAATAAATAAAGGTAAATAGGTAAATCGAATATTATTTACCTTGAGTTATTTACTTACATGACGATGGTTCTACATCGGATCTGGCTTTTATGTAAGTAACATATAAATGTTAATGTTTTGGGCACATGTACCTTCCTTTGTATGTAAGAGCCAGATCTACAGCATAAAGTCATGAGTGCAGAGCTTCCCATGTACATATACAAAGTACAGCGATGGCAAAAGTGCATTCTTGATCCTATGTAGAATCGTCAGCATGAGTTGAGTGTACCTCTGTTATAGTGTGTCTATGTGAAAACGGCAGTGTCAAATGCGTGTGGTAGAGGGGAGTTGGGAACGTGAACGCGGCTAAGAGAATAACAGAATAGAAAAAAACAAATCTAACATTTACAAGTATCATAAATTACACCGGCTGTTACAGACTGGAATCAAATGTATGTTGTTATTCTAAAATAGCAGCTCAGTTCTCAAAACGGACTCGCCCGGGATCGAACTTGTGAAGCTTTGATTAGTCAGCAGCTGATACCGTTGCACCACCGAAGCTCTCGTAGCATCTGCGTGTCAATGTCACAGGTAAATGTGGGTTGTTTTTCTACAGTTAAATTTTTGAATAAAAGCACATTTGTTCTGTTATATTTGTACCTTTTGTGAAAGTGTTTATTTGATATTTGGAATTCAGGCTTCACACATTACATACTTCATGTCTACATTTTGTCAATTATTACTAAAACATGAAAAACGTTTCTGTTTTAACGATGTGTTTACTGTACATACTGTAGATCGTTGTAGACACGGAACACACATGAAATGCATGTGTTCCAAATAACGATACAGTATTTATAAAAGGTGTCATTTTGCTTGACTTCTCACTCTATACAACTCCAAGCAACTGACACGCAGGTAAACAGATTTGAGCTGAGAAAACTGTGCGGCGGTGGGGGATGTGATAGCAGGCTGCTTGCTGTTTGCTGCTTATCAACACATTTACAGGACAAAAGACGCTGATGGAGAAGTGTGAAGCGATTTAAGGTAGGACGGATCTATGACTTTTTTCGTAAGCTCTGGTAATTCTAGTGTTAAATGAAGTTGTAACAATGGATTATTAAAAGCATAAGGAGAAGAACTGAAGGTAACTAAAGGATTAATTAAACGTGGCTCAGATCTTGAGCACTGAGGGTTGCCTCATCTTAAGAGGATCCATCAAGGTAATTACTAAGGTTAAAATGAAGTAAATGATTAATAAACACCCCCTGAAAAAGTAAGAGCAAACTAGTGAGGAAGTCCAATCACCCCTTTCATGAAATGATGTTTAGAATAATGGAAGAATCGAGATCTATACGAAGTTACTGGTGGCTGTAGTCGACTGGCTAAGATGATCGAAGTCTGTATATTAAGAGTCAGCTGACATGATGTATTAGATAAAGTAGGGTAATAGGAAAGTATAAAAGGGAAGGGTTTCCTTAAATTGCTCACTCCATGTACTGAGGCATTTGTGCATATCTATGGGCAAATAAAGAATCGTTCTGGATTTTTATGTGGTCTCTTTACAGCATATCTCAATATAATACCTTCCAAAACTAATAACCACTGGAAGTGCCATCCTAAACACAGAATAAATTCCAAAGAGCCCAAACTTCTGTAAAAAAGGGTGTATTAAAGGTGTACTCCATCCACTTACCCCATGGAGTCTGTTGGCCGAGAAACATTTTTATCTTATGTAGAAGGGAGAAAAAAATGTTTCCAATAGAGTAGATGTCTATGGTGACTACCGTTGGACAACAGCAAACAATATCAAAACATCCATAGAACAAATTTCATGTTACTTTTAGATAGATAGATAATAATAATAACAATAATAATTCATCTTTTGTTGCATGTGAACTAAAAAAGAATGCGCTCAGACACAAACAAGCATTTTAACTCTAGATCTGACTCCCATCCTTACTTTTATATTCATATCCAAAACTTACCTTGGAATTAGTTAGTGGCAGGCTGTGAAATTGTGTGGATGAAATGACCTTCTGTCTGTCGAATCCACACAAGTCACAGGCATATTCTCTTCCTGATAATGCTTTCACTCTCCTTTCTTTAACTTTTATTCATTACTTGTACTTCTCTCTCAGTAAACTTTACACTGTTGTTACTGAGGTGGACTCGTGACCAATGAATGGGGTGAAATTCAATACAAATACTTGGGCACATCTGGTTGTGTTCCATCTTCATCTACAAGAGTGTTTTTTGGAAACTATTTACTTAACAACATTTTAGTCAAAATATATCGTTTCTGGGACATCATCATCATATAATTAGACTAGACAAAGAGCCCGTTTCGACAACGTAAGATGAAACGGGCATGAGTTTGTGTCAGCAGTGTATGAAGAACAAATGATAAGTAACGAAGAAGTTGTTTTGTAATGATTGTAGTCCGCTTTACTCATTACTGTACAGGCTTGTACTGTTAGTTGATGAATTTTCCAGGCCTATAGTATAATATTGAATGATGAATGTTCCAGTACAATATGGAATAGTAATAAGTATAAGCACCACAAACCTGATATAGGTGTATTGAATGAATGCGTAATTGAATCAGAATGCGTAATTAGGCCTCAAGCTGTAGTCGAAATCTCCCTTCAGGCCTCTAGAGCTTTAATCGAAGTCGCTTTTCTCTTTGAATTTTTGCGGCCGTATTTTCGCCGCCTGCCGCAATGTTGCGGTTGGATGTCGGTCTCGTAAGGTTTTTCGGGCAGCTGCGCAGAAGGCGACCACGCATTCTGCTTCGGACGGACGTCAGTGAGTGAGTGAGTGAGTGAGTGAGTGAGTGAGTGAGTGAGTGAGTGAGGAGGCAGGCGAATTATGTATTAAGATGACACTGCATGTGGATTATGCAACACAAGTAAAGTGAGGTTTTTCTCATGGAGTTTTTGATACTGTTTTCTGTTGTCCAGCATTGACTTCTGCTTTATAAGAAACTTTTCCCTCATTGTTCTGCATGAAAAGATTAGACTAAAAAGTCTTCTTGGTCAAACAGTTTTAAAACTAAAATTGATACAATTATTTGGAAAATGTAGGACAAATTTTGTTCATGAGACTGGTTTTCTTCACATGTGTAATAATCTCAATGAAGTCTAATGGTTTTGAATATCTTGTTATATCATTCTTATACTGTATAAGCTTCTTTTCTGGACTGCTATGCTTGTTACAAGGCTGTCATCCATGATGGCTCCCATAGAAAATGTCTCAAGTTAAACTTGCCATTTGGCATCTTGACATCCATGAAGCAAAAATAAGGGTGACCAGAGTCCAAAGAAATCATCTAGAGGCATAAAAATCAAGAAATATTATAAACAAAGTAAAAAAACTCCCTGACTGATATAATGAGTGAAATTCAGGCTGTGATTTTTGACCATAGCCAGACGAGTTGTGTTATAGTTAGAGTCACCACTGTCAGTACCTGCCTATTTTAACTACCGTATATACTCACGTATAAGTTGGGTCTTGAAACCCGAAAAATCGATCATAAAATCAGACCCCGAATTATACGCCTGTTCAAAAATGCGACACTTAATTTTTTTTTTTTTACATCTTCTTGCCTCCTCCAATCTCATATCAGTTTCTTAAACGCATCAAACTTTGTTGCAGCAGCGCAATTACCAATTTCTTTCACCACTTCAATGTTTACTTTAAAACCAACTTCATATTTTCTTCTCCTCGAGCGCTCCATCGTAGATAAGGGATGCTCTTACGATAAAGGTGTATGAGGGTGTGAGATACAAAAAAAACACAAATCAGTGCAAACATTACTTTGGAATAGTTGGTGTATTACCGTGTGATCACATAGGCACAATAGAGAGAGAAATGGAGAGGTTAGGAACACACGCTGATACAGCGCATTGCCACACTCACATAAAAAAAAAGGCAGTGTGCTCCGGTGGTTACTCTCTCGGGTGGGCGTTAGCATATCATAAATTCTTGGACCAATAGCATGAGTTTTCCGCATTCAACTTATACAACCAACATTATAAAATTATACAGTAAAATCAAGTCTCGACTTATCTGCAGGAGAACTAATCCATGAGTATATATGGTAACTAGAATTGTAATGTTGTAAACATCTCTGTTCAGGAAAACAATATTTACAAAGGTTCAGCTATGCCCTGATATTTTAAAATATTTAAATAAAGACATATCAAAAAGATAGCACTTGACATACTGTATAAAACATTAAGTAGAAGAACTGACCGTGTGAAAATATTTTGTGGTTGCTTTTATAGCATTGTCCAAAATTGCTGTCAAAACCACATGACAATTCTCTGGTTATGATTTGATCTGCTAGTAGTGAAAGATTACAGCAGTAAATAAAAAAAGAACATAAATAATAAAAAGTTCAAAGCATCAAATTGTGGACACACCAGATAAATTGACAAAGTGTCATAGCTAGTTGGTTGTAAAAATAGAAGATAAAAATATTTTCAGGAAAGCTTCTGGTTTGCAAGGATTTTGGAATCAATTGTGAAATAAAAAATTGTAGCACAGTCCCCTTAGTCTCATTAAAGTTAGCCACTAGGGGAACTCCACTGAGCTCACGAGTGTTTGCCTCCCACCTGGAGTCCAAAACAGCATGAACACCTGCCTACCTTATGCAGCTCCTAAATGAGCATTAAGCCAACACCGTTCAGAAATGAAAACTGGAAAGGAAAGAGCTTTAAAAACAATCACAACCAATTAAATAACAAAATAATTGCCCAAAATATCAAAAGAAAATTAATGGGCAAAGTCAGATGCACAGATTGAAATGGTTCTACAAGAATCTCCGGCAATTAAAAGTTCACATTCTGATCATGCTTCCAGGTCTCTTTTACCTGTATAGTGTTTCAAAATGACCAACAAGACAACTTGTCCATGCCATTATGTTCTATGTCTGCCACGTAACCATGCCCACCACGTTACCTAACCACCTTCCATTAAGTCACAATGTAGCAGCTATCTTGGATCCTTAAACACAATGGCAGTAAAAATAAAACAAAACAAAAAAAAGTTGCCAAATAATACAAAATAATGGCATCCAATGGTCATGCGGCAGTGCATAAACATACTAATTATTTACTGTAAGAGTTAAAAGTAACATGTAATAGTGATGTAACAGTGTGTAATGTTTTGGTAAACTGGATATTTTACATTCAGCTCAATTCAGTTCAGTCAGTTTTGTATAATACCCTTTACTGACTGCAGGTGCAAATCGCAGTGACAAGATCTCTGGTAAAATGCAATACAAACTTTACAAAACAAATAATGAGTACACTGCGGTGGGCTGGTGCCCTGTGTTGGCTGGGATTGGCTCCAGCAATCCCCTGTGACCCTGTGTTAGGATATAGCGGGCTGGAGAATGACTGACTGACTGATAATGAGTACATAATGACTCAAAAGGTTGTTTGAAACTGATTAACATAAATGGAAACCAACACTATCTGCCCACTTATTAATTGTTGAACTCTGGCCAGTTGACAACAGAGCAGAGGAAAATAAAAACTCCAGTCAGCAGTATCCCTTGAGAAAATAAAGCTCTGGGGCTCCACGGTCAATAAAAATGAATAAAGTCAAAGGCAAAGTCTGACACAGATGCAGTCCTGGAGACCTTGGCCACCCCCTCCTGGATATTAGATAGTACAGGCTGTGCAGGATGGTCCGATCTGATGACAGGGTCCTTCCATCTGATGATTCCATTGCTCTCATTATCTCAGGTGTCTTTCCATGGGAAGAAAAACAAACAGCATGGCCATGCCACAGGACAGTGGAGTGTTTGATATATAAGAGATGCAATAATGACTGTGTGCTTTTTATTCTTCTTAAACATGAAATAGTTTTATAACATTTCCAAAGTTATGCCCAAGAAGACAGTGTGTCCAGGCTCCAGTGATTTCATGATGGGGTTGAGACCTTTGACCTAATAAACAGTAGAAGATTACAGCAACTGTAAGTGGGCCTTATTTTAATTTCCAGATTCAAGCAAAAGTACAGTTAAACAAACCACTGAGCACATTTTCATTTTTGTCTTTAAAATCGTATTTTTTAGTTTTTAGCTGGTTTTTGTCTTGCACCAAATATTAATCAATGGTCCCATTGAGTATCTAATTAGAAAGCACAACTAACTGGAAAAACATTAAATTCTAACGATTGCTATAACACTAATGTCAAATGTTACGTTTTTCTTTCACTTGCTCTTATTTAGTTTAGAAATGTTCTTTCCTTAAATAATACATATTATGTTTATTTCCCTCTATATTATAGCCACAAGCCTCTGTTTCTCTACAATTCTTACCTTGCACAAGTACTTCTTATTTATTTATTTATTTTTTATCATGGGCTGAGTTCTACAGAAGTGTCTATCTGCTTGTGAATTTGATGTATGTTACAAATTGAAGCTGACCTTTGTCTTATTTTTGTTTTCTTGGCGCAGGGACCTGAAACTGGAAACTGAGCAGGAATCCCAGATAAAGTTAATTAACTCTTTGAGGGCTGAATATTTTTTCCAAAAAACTCTGAAAAGCACACAATGCAGTGGTATCACATATAAATCAATGTAAAACATCTGTTGTTGCATGCTTTTGCTGCTGTTGGTGTCTGTTTGCCATTTCTGGCGGCTGTGGGTAAGGGGGCTAGATGGCCAGCAGGAATGTGCAGTGGACCAGCTGTCTGGCTGCCTTCAGGTGGCTGATGGGAGGCGGGGGAAGTCACAGTGCGATGGTACCTCTTATTAATGTAAGTAGCAGTCCTCCCAGTTGAACATTGCCATAGGTGCATCAGCAACACTAACATGTTTCAGCACCACAATCAGCTGGGGACAGATCAGCTGATGCTGGTACCTCACTTTCGATTTCGATCTCCATCTCTAGATCACTTGCATCAAAACCGGAGTCTGACAAGTCAGAGTCCGATTCAACGATAATATGCAAAATATTATCCGCACAGTATTTTGCTTTGTGCATTCACTTTGGTCTTTCACCTGATGTTAATGCCATTTTTGAGGTTATTTGCTCTTTGCTACTCATGCATATGAAAGTGAGTTCCAATCAACAAAGCTACCTTTCCTTATAGCACAGAGAGTCAGACTAAAATGTAATGGCATGTTTTGTCACTGTTTACAGCTGATTACTGTCCTCTACTCCTAAATTTCAACAAAAGTTGATATCCACCCCGAAAGAGCTAAAATTGAGCTTGTTTTGCTCACTTTGATCTTGGGATGTTTGTTTTATTTGTCTTCTGAACTGTCCTTTAATTGTAAATTAATCTGAATTTCTGGTTTTGATTCAAGGTTTAACAGCAATGTACTTATTGTGCGGCTGGCATTTTCGAGTTAGATTCTTCTAGATGTCTTTGTGTAGTTTTCAAGTTCTTGAGTTTGTATGGGTTTCTCTTCTGGTACACTGGTGTTTCTCCCACAGCCATAGATATCTGTTAGGTTAACTGACAATTCTAAACTTGGCCCTGTGTGAAAATGAGCACGAGTGTGTCCAGGGTGCTCATGTATAAATGGTGCGTACGCACAAAAATGTTCTGTACGAACGTTTCCACGCTCAAATCACGATGTGTAAAACCTAAACTTGGAGTAAAGCCACGCACATTTCCACGGTACCTCATACCCTGGTGTATGCAAGTTCTCCGCTCTGTTTTGCAGACTGGCGGCACCCAGCGTCAAAGCAGTGCTACTGTTCCTGTTTGGTTACCCTTTCTTTTTCAGATCCACATCCCTGACGCTGTTTTATAAATACACTGAAATTAACCGCATATTGTTTATTAGTTTAATGCATCTGATTGTAATAAACCAGTAACAATATAATGGTCCACAGAATGGTCAAACTATTCTAACTATTCTCTTCTTCTTCTTCTTTCAGCTGCTCCCGTTAGGGGTTGCCACAGCGGATGATCTTTTTCCATATTACTTTCACTGCACCACTCAGAGTATTAATATCACCGTACCTGAGTGAGGAATCAAACATCTACAGAAGCTGAGAAAGAGAATTACAGTAATCCCTCGCTATATCGCGCTTCGCCTTTCGCGGCTTCACTCCATCGCAGATTTTATATGTAAGCATATTTAAATATATATCGCGGATTTTTTGCTGGTTCGCGGATTTCTGCAGACAATGGGTCTTTTAATTTCTGGTACATGCTTCCTCAGTTGGTTTGCCCAGTTGATTTCATACAAGGGACGCTATTGGCAGATGGCTGAGAAGCTACCCAACTTACTTTTCTCTCTCTCTCTTGCGCTGACTCTCTCTGATCCTGACGTAGGGGGTGTGAGCAGGGGGGCTGTTCGCACACCTAGACTATACGGACGCTCGTCTAAAAATGCTGAAAGATTATCTTCACGTTGCTACCTTCTGTGTGCAGCTGCTTCGTGAAGCGGCATGCTGCAAGTTGCTTCGCATACTTAAAAGCTCAAAGGGCACGTATTGATTTTTCTCTGTCTCTCTCTCTCTCTCTCTCTCTCTCTCTCTGCTCCTGACGGAGGGGGTGTGAGCTGCCGCCTTCAACAGCTTTGTGCCGTGGTGCTTCGCATACTTAAAAGCCAAATAGCCCTATTGATTTGTTTGCTTCACTCCTTTGAAGAGGAAGATATGTTTGCATTCTTTCAATTGTGAGACGGAACTGTCATCTCTGTCTTGTCATGGAGCACAGTTTAAACTTTTGAAAAAGAGACAAATGTTTGTTTGCAGTGTTTGAATAACGTTCCTGTCTCTCTACAACCTCCTGTGTTTCTGCGCAAATCTGTGACCCAAGCATGACAATATAAAAATAACCATATAAACATATGGTTTCTACTTCGCGGATTTTCTTATTTCGCAGGTGGCTCTGGAACGCAACCCCCGCGATGGAGGAGGGATTACTGTATCGGTATACAGCATCAAGCACATGCTGCCTATTGAACTGCTCTCACATGGTTTCAAAGCCTGTACGGACCTCGCGGTTCAGAAACAGTTTCATCCCAAGAACTATAAACGCACTCAATCAGTCCATCAAGTGCTCCTTATAGAACTGTTTGTACTTATAAGTGCAATCACCTCACTGTTAACTTGCACTACAGTTATAATATTGCACAACCTGAGCCACTTTATAAACATGTGAGGACAAATGCGAAAATGTGCGTACGCACAAGAAAATTCAGATGCATAAATCTGTGCGTACACCAACTTCCAAGTTCTCCCGCTCCATAAATCCCGGTCAGCGTGAAAAGTAATGCACATGCACGCACCTGCCACCACATCCAAACTCCTCTCAGAATTTGCCTCTTTAAATATGCAAATCAATATAAATAGCCCTTAAGCTCAGCGTTCTGTGAAAAGGCAATGGCAAAAGCACGGGGGAAAATACATGAATTTCAGTGAATACCAAGTGGAGGCAAGGAAAAATGTACTATTTGTTGGTTTTAACAGAGGTATAAACAACAAAAGGAAGTTGATTGAGAGACACAGAGTGTCACAGAAACTGAAAAGTTCAAGTTCACAAAGTCGCACAGTGCCCAAAATAAAAAAGAAGTTGTCAGATGTCAAAGTTACCGTGAAAAGGCGAGTCGTAGCCCACTGTCTGAGTGTCATATGAAAGCTTATTAGGGTACAGAGAAAAAAAATAGGCACACAGTGGGAAAAAAGCTTGAAATGTCAACTTTAATCTTGAAATTTCCACTTTAATCACGTAGTTTATTTTGTCATTAAAGTAGAACATCATAAACTTGATCTTTAATTCGTTTAATTTACTAGTTTCTCAAATACCATCGTAACTAAAGTAGCACACTAAATGCTTTGTTTTGTATGTGTGTGAATCACTACATGCTTTTTAAACGGGCTTTCTCTTCCTCCGACAGGACACAGAATCCATTAAATTCGTGATATTACAGCTCTCTGAATAATTAAAATACTGAGATGTATACTTGATATCATTTTCATGATGACAGGAGTTAAAGCTTGTTATTAAACTTGGGAACACGGTGGCACAGTGATATTGACAATCTGGCGTCCTGTCCAGAGATTGTTCCTGCCTCCTGCAAGACGCATGCTGCGCTGTGTGTGACCTTCGATGAAGTAATTTATTGCAGCAGTACTGTCTCTTTGAAACGTACTAACCCCTAATTCCTGTCCTTCCTTTTCTTTCTCCAAGTACCCAATCACCACACAATCAGCTCTGTAATAGATGTTAAGCCATCTGTAAGCTTAGAACGCCGATTCTTCAAAACTTTTAAAGAACATTGAAATATCTTCGCAGTACATGTTTAATTATTGCATCCATCTATTCATCCAAGGTCACACCAGTCCCAGCAAGCATACAGAGCAATGTGAGCGTGGAAACGGGCTTACGCAACATTTTTGTGCATATGCACCGTTTATACATGAGGCCCCAGGACCTTCACCAACTTACCCACAAACAGGCTTCACCCCAGGCAGCTTGAGCCCAAACCTTGCCAGCAGGCTTCAATACCTGTTCAGGACCAAAATGTGGAGCTTTTAAAAGTAGTTTTGAACAATAACCGAAACACAAAAATGCCCTTTAAGGGAGATGATAACCTTAAAACTGTGGCTTGAAATAACAAAAGCCAATGAAGAATCTTTTATAAATAAATGATTTCTTTATATAGCAAAAGAAGAATAAAAATAGCAAAGCAAGAGAAAATAAGAAAAAAAATAACACAAAAGGGTTTGTTTAAAAAGGCAACCCAAGGTTAACAAGTCCAAAATTCAATCTCAGGCAAAATTCACAAAACAGTGTACTGAGTCACGGCGAGACAGTTAAACATTTTAAAAAATATGGATTGGAACAGGAGACGTGATTGAGAAAACAGGCAAGAGTCAAACCAGAAAAGACAGCTGACCAGTCGACAAGTGTAAACAATAAGAAAAAAATCAAGTCTTTATACCAGAAAAATATTATTTTGTAATTGGGAGTAGTTAAATCAAAATAAGCACTGCACACCAACACATGAATCCTAATACTAAATATTTTGGAAGAAAATGTTCAGGTCATTGTGCTGGCGCATCGTGCATCGTGTACTCCTGTGTAATTCTGGGAAAGATCACCAGGGCAGCAGACACCATGATCCATAAAGAACTGAGACCCTCCGCTGTAAAAAACATGGTGCTACAATAACATGTCATCAAAACTAAACATTGCGTAAAGCAAGAAATGGATGTAAAAATCATATTTCTTGGGGCCCAAAATGCCATATGTTATATACAACATGTATTCAGACCATCTAATAAGGACAAAAAAAAAAAGAAAATACAATATTATACAACAGAAACGGGAAATAAAAACAGTACTTACAGTCAGCTATCTAAACACCACAAAGACCCTCAACTCTCTGCAGGACCTTAGCTCTTGGATGAAATATAAAGGCTGAAGATGGTCCTACAGCGGTGATGTCTAGGTGGACCTGCCCCCCGAGGTTCTGCCTACAGTAAACAAGACTCTTCAGGCGTATAATACATGAAATAAATAAATATATTTAAACAAAACAATATGCAAAATGAAAAAAATACATGGAAAATAATAATTCAATAACAGAAATGACAGAAAAAAGAAAAATATACTTAAGCCAGACAGCAAACCCTGATGGAAACAACACTTTTATTCTAACTAAAAGAAAAGACGTTAGAAGCAGACCATGATAAAAATACACAGTTGAGTAATGAAATATGAAGAATAGCAGCTAAAACTGATGTTTACTTCTTTTTCAATTAATACGTTGATTACAGAGTTGATGTTACATCCTGGCACCTGAATTAGTTCAGCTGCTCTTTTAGGTTTGATATTTTATTGTTTGGATGTGGCCTTTTTCAAAATATTTGGACAAATCACAACATGTACTTTACTCCAGCATCAATAGGAAGTTTAGAAATTCAAATTAATTTTTTTATACAGTGGTATTCACTGAGGTTTGGCTCACAATTTTTTTTCTCAACACTTGTAAAACATAAAATATTGTTTAAAAGCTAAGTTAGCAAATTCAAATCTGCATATGGTACAGTAAAAAGTTTTAATAGCATTAGACAAAAAACACCAACTTAAGTTTTTGTAAATGTTTTATTAATATACTGTGTAGTTCCACATTTTTTTTATCTTGTTTAGATCAATAGTACATGCTTAAAATTTACTTTGTGAAAGTGCAATACAGTGGATTTAGACAATATTACAGATATCAACATTATAAAGTAGCACAGCACGTAACATAATGTGATATTATTATGATGCACTGAGAACTAAACATGTCACCGTTTTAACTACAAAATAAATGGCAAGTTGGCATATTGAATGATTTTGGAGTGTGAGCTTAGTACTGATGTGGTAAATCAGTTTATGTGGATTTAGGAATCCAGACATTTTAAAAAGCATCTAGCAGCCATTAATATCTGGAGCAGTCCTCTTCCGTGTGAAGAATCGGTGAATGCTGCTTTTTATTTCCTTATTCCTAAAGCTGTAGATTATGGGATTCATCATAGGTGGGATGACATTTCCAATTATGACCATCGTATTATACACTTCTACTGACAACTTGACTCCTGCTCCAGGAAGAATATAGGAAGTCAATAAAGGAAAATAAAAAAATCCCACCACCAGTAAGTGGGTGAGACAGGTGCTGTAAACTTTTCTCTTTCCTTCAACTGAGGATATCTTAAGGGCAGCAAAACCAATTCGGATGTAAGAAAAAATAATTAATAAGAAAGGTCCCAAACCTAAGATAAAAACTATGCAAGAAAGGAGAATGAGAAATTTAGGATCATGATTACAAGCAACCTGAACCATAGTGAAATAATCACAGAAACAATAATGCAGAATGTTGGAACGACAAAAAGAAAGCTCAGTTGCAAAAATAACAAATGAACTGTTCACAAGAAAGGTAAAAACTGGAAGAAATAAAACCACAATCCAAACAACTTTCATTGTAACAACTGCTCGGTACCTAAGAGGATGAATAATTGCAATATAACGATCGATTGCCATAATCATCAGTAGAATGGATTCCATTTCTTCAAAATTCAGTATGACATACATCTGCAGTAAACAGGCTCCATACGGCACTGCTGAGGACTCAAAGTGAAGATCGGCCAACATTTTTGGAATGACGATGGTGCTGTTAACCAAGTCTATTACTGCTAAGGCACTTATGTAGATGTACATTGGGGTTTGCAGTTGCTGGTTGGTTGTGATGACAAAAAGTACCAACAGGTTCCCAATGAGTGACACCAAGTAGATAAACACAAGGGCCACAATGGTGAAACTTCTCTGATCAGAACTGATCACGCAGTGAAGTACAAACTCTTCTACAGAAATTGTTGTGTTACTCATTATGGAAATCTCTCTGCTGAAACATTTTAAATAAAAGTAAAATAAATTTTAATAAAGTTTTTGATACAGTGTCTGATGTTGAAATTACAAAGAAATAACACTGTCACAGAGGTACCAGTGATGCTAGTGGCACAGAATTTTCTCTTTTGCTCGGCTAGTGTCAAAAATGTGTCAAAAATGATTAACGCTACAAACACATTTGAACTATGGACTTCGGTGACTTTGAGGCAGAGAAGGTGTAACAGTGTGACATGTAAGATTGTGTAATAGTGTGACATGTAAGATTGTCACAGTGTGGTGAAAGAGTTCTGTTTCCCCATAAGGTACTAGGCACACTGGGCACTAAGGATATACAATAACTAATCACATTTACACTGTTACCCAGCCATACTCATCCACTCCATCATTTTCTTTTGAAAGACTGGATATATGAACAAATGAATACATTTATACCTACTGCTGCTGGTACACACTGCATAGAAACAGTTTAAATAGCGTAAATTTTATATGGCTTAATTTAAAAAAAAATCACTACTACTCACCTTAATTAAGTGGCACTTCAGTCAGTACAACTTAATTTTCTGGTTAGCTGTTTCCGGTTTCGGAGCTGTTCTTACAGCTTCTCATTTTCTGTATTTACCCTTTAGTTACTGAACTCATTGAAATCTAAATACCACGATGGATGAGGAACGTGGAGATAGCTTCATCCCTCCAGGGTTCACACAGTATTCCCGATTACATTCACTCTGTAAATTTCAAAGTGATCCTGCACCATGTTAAGTAAGAAGTTTTATGATTGTGGCCAGTGAAACAATTCTGAACAAGATCTGTGAAAGAAGGAAGTGCGCATTTGAAAAACAATGAAACTATGCCGTGATGCATGCATTAACAAGAGTGTAAGTTTAGTTAGTAATTTAAAGGAAGAGGTCCGGCTGCCTTCTCTTACATAAAAATGATCATTAAAATAGTAAATATAGTAAAAAAAAGAAATCAATCAAAGGGTTTAAAACAGAAAATTGAATCTACTCCATAGACTGAAACTCACAAAGGTTAACACTGAAAACTCACATTCTAACTCTAGATTCCCGCCACTCACATTTTTTCACAAAGTAAGGAATTGAAGAAAATCTCTGTTTTTTGCTTTCTGAGTTACAGTTTGTCAAAGCAATCAAAGAATTACAGAATAATATTAAGAACAAAATAAATATAAAATTAAATAAATACATGTGATAGTAAATAAATAACATGAAAGTGTGTATAAATAAATGTGTCGCAAAATGTATTGCTTTTTGCTTCTTTCTTTCTTTCTTTATTTCTTTCTATGTTTATTTCAAGTGACACTGCACACAACATGAAATAAGCAATGAAACGAAAACTGTCACTTTTACTCATCCAGTCTGAGAGGGCGGGCTCTATCGAATGCTGTTTTTTGGTTGGTGTATCATCAGTAGAGCAGAGGTAAACCTTCGGCCATCAAGTGCCACATTTATAGCAGCCACCTCAGATGCAAACTCCTAATGATGGAGTCAGAGTATCTTGAATTAAAGTCACCTCTTTGCACAGTAATTCTGGGTAAGTTTTTCTCTGCACTCGTATCCGACACACACAGTCAGAGCTTTGAGCAGGCGCATGAGCCACCAAATTCCTAAATCAAGCAAAAGTGCTTACATCCACTCTGGTGACAATTCACCACTCGTAAACAGTACTTACTTAGAGCCTACCCTCTAACTTTTGATGAGTGCAAGTGACACTTTTCATTTCAGGGCTTATTTCAGATTGCATGTGGTGTCACTGAAATAAAAAATAAAGAAATAATTAAGTAAATTCATAAAGAAAAAAAACAACAAAAATGTATATTTTGAGACATATGCAGTTATTTATACTGACATTTCATGTTTCTATTTTTTATTTTTGTACATTTCACAGTACTTTTATTAACGTATTTATATATTTATTTGTTTAGTTTATTTTCTCAGAAATATTACTCAATAGAGAATTCTGTTGAACTCACAAGATCCAAAATGTGCTTGCATTTGTCCAGAATGGAAATTCATGACATTGACAACAAGAAATGTTAGCACACTGGCATGCACATACTCTTTGCAGTGGCCATCGATATTACTAACAAAACTGTATACTTATATTTTAGAATGCTCAGAAAGGGGTGAGCAGCCAGTTGGCCTAGGTTATCAGAAATCTAATTTTGTCTGTTAAGACTGTGTGTTGACCTCCCAGATGTTAATTTTTCACAGGAATGCTCTTCATTGTATTTTGCGCTTTTCTCCTCTCTGAGGCTAGGGCCTTGCAACAGCAATCAGAAGGTTGCTGTTTCAAATCCCATAAAACACCAGAAGTGACTCTACTTCATTGGGCCCTTGAGCAAGGACCTTATCCTGCAATTGCTCCATCCTGGGTATGACGTTAATCTGCATCCAGCTCTGCAAGCAGGTCCTCCAACTTACAGTGAAAACCTGTTGCTTGGTGGCAGGATTGGCACTCCGGCCACTGTAAAAGTCCCACACTCTTCAGTGTGGTGCTAAGGTGTCACCCATTGCATGGCTGCACTTGGATCTCAATCTGGGTGGTTCGTTGTGTGGTGGGTGCGGCAATATGCTATAATCAGTGCATGCTCCCAACCTCTTCCATACTGTCAACTGGCAGTATATCAGTTTTAATGTTAATAGATTTATATTGTCATAATTTAATGTTAGTCAAATTGCATTTGGTCCTGTTTTACTGTGTGTTTAAGCTCCTGTGTATGCGTACCAAAGAAACGCATGAAAGAAATGAAAATCAGAAAGATGATTCACAAGAATTTCATGAAAGCAAAATAGAAGAAGGTAAATTCATAAAATTCAGGGCACACATTCACCCTGATGCTAATCCTTTAGTATCACCCTTGATCTTCACAGATGGTTGGCTTTCTCATCCACTGTAGACTTTTACATACCTTCCACTCATAACAGTATATCTTACCTGCTTACTTCATTTCTTGCATAAAACTCAAGAAGGATTAGCAACTGAGACGTTCTTTTTGATTTTTCAGTGTTTTACAAATATTTCAGCTATTCACCAATGTCTTCTGTACTCCATACATAATTAGTAACAGTAAACTTTAATGAGTAGATACAGCCATGTTACTGGATTCTCCTTGGCTGTATTTTACTTAAAGTTGAGGTTAATTGTTAATTGCAGCCACTTATTATTTTCAAACTAGGATCATAATATGTGTATTATTCTCTCCATAATATAAAAAAGCAACAATTTGAACAGTTTTCTTTGAAACCAGCACATTCATTTTTAACAGTTATTGTACACTTAAGAAACTAGTTCATGTTAATCATCAAGACTTTAATGAGATGGACTGAGGACTCATCCAGTGTTTTACAGATTTTTGACCAGTATTGGAAATAACTTACAGAGAATTAAAGCATGTTCACTGTATATCATATAAAGTTAAACATTTCTCACTTTATGTTTTCACTCTCAAAACAAAGCCATCAAAACAAGAAACGCTACCTTTTCTGTATCTGTATCTTTCCTCTTGGTGTTTCTCCCAGAGCGGCAGACAAATGTAGTACTGTGTCTAAGTTGAAAATCTTCTGTTATGGGAATGTTCTTTTATTCTTTCACGTAGCCTACAAATTATCAGGAGTGCTCTATAAGCGAATAAAAGTCTTATTATTAATGCATTGAGTTGCTGAGTCATATATATAATTACTAAAAAACAACTAATTAGAACAACTGATATAAAGAAACAGGAGTCCATCAAAATCCGTAAAAGAAAAATAACATAAAAATCATATTGATTATGAAGAGAGACTTGAGAAGACTTAATGAAGCTGCTTAATGGGAACGCTGCCTTATTTTAACTTCCCCTCTTTCCTTTGAGTCATAATCCAGATGCCTAGGAGACGGGGCCACTAGAGAGCACTTCCACTTTGTTTCTCTGGTATTTTTAGTCAGCGCCTTTTTAAAATGTCTCTGTGGATTATTTTTTCCAGAAATTCAGAAGATCAGGTTTTCATAATCCAAATCAGTATTAATAATGATACTAATATATGAACATAATAGTAGGTTAGCTGTATAGTAGGTTAGGCTTAGCTGATAGTAGGCTACATTTAATTAGATTTAATTATAACTTACAGAGTTGAAATTCAAAATTTAAATATTACTCCATTAAATGAAGTTATTTCTGATCACTACTTAATTATGTTTGATTTGGATCTGCCCCTAACAATACACTCACAGATTAAAACAAAGACAGCGCGACACCTAGATTGTAACTCTGCTTCAAAATTTATAAATATTTTGTGTAACTCAAGTGTAATCGTGGAAATAGTTTAGATCAGCTAACATCAAATTATATTATGACCTTGACAGAGGCTTTACATGCAATTGCTCCCCTTAAAACAAAAATGATCAAAGTACATGGGAACTTAACCTGGTTTAACTTTAGAATCTCTAAAGCCTACGATTAAACTCGTAATCTCGACCCACCTTAAATCCCTTCACACCTCTCCATCAGCGTCTTTTGTTTTGCAAATGTGTCAATCAGCACAAGCAGCACGCAGCCTGCCATCCTATCCCCACACCGAGGCAACTGAAGTCAAGTCAGACACAAAATTCTCAGAGCTGAAGTCTCTTTATCTGGGAGTTAAATGTCTGGAATTGTATGGGGCAAATAATATATCGTTATTTGGAATACATACATTTCATGTGTGTTCCGTGTCTACAAATAGTTCTGACCAGGCATCAACCACAGCCACAACTGTGGTCATTGTTGCTCTTGTGAAAAGAATGGAGATAAACTGCATCAACTCAGAGAGGGAGAGGCAAGTTCGTTGTACCACTTGAACATGACTGAGAGAATAAAACTGAATAAAAAAAAAGCTAACTTTTACAAGTAGCACACAGACTCAAATCAAATGTAATTTTTTATTATATTATAGTAATAATAATAATAACAGTAGCTCACTACTCAAAATGGTAAATGTGGGGAGGACTCAAACTTGAACCTGAAACCTCTTGATTATAATGCAGCTGTTCTTACCTCTACACCAGCCAAGCTGAATTGTTTATTTTGTGTTGATTGATATTTGGGCTTTGGTTTTTATACATTGACAGCAACATGTAAATTGAATAATTTATTTGTCTTTGGTTATACTCTTGAAATAAAGTGCACTTGTTTTGTTAAACCTTTTGTGAAAGTGTTTATTTGATATTTGGACTTCAGTCTTCACACATTACATGTGTCATGTCAGCATTTTGTCATTATATAACATGAAAAAAGTTTCTATTTTAGTTATGTGTTCAACATTTCCTTTCATCTTACATTTACACAGATCGTTGTAGACACGGAACACACATGAAATGTATGTATTCCAAATAACGATATATTGTTTACCCTATACAATTCCAGACACCTAACTCCCTTATAAAGAGACTTCAGCTCTGAGAATTTTGTGTCTAACTTGACGTCAGCTGCCTCGGTGGGGGATGGGATAGCAGGCTGCATGCTGCATGTGCTGATTTACACGTTTGCAAATCAAAGCTGATGAGGAGGAGGTGCGAGGAAATTTAAGGTGGCCCAACATTACGAATATTTTCGTAGACTTCAGGGATTCTAGTGTTAATCAGAACGTTTGAGCCCTTAAATTAGAATGTCAAAAACTGTAGCTTAGATTTAGAACAATAAAGCTGTAGGTCTTCCAAATTGCATGGACAGAGTGTTAAAATATATAAAAAAGCTCTCTTTAAAGCTCACTCAGGCTACTATTCTAAAATAATAGATAACAATAATAATAATCCTTGTGTACTGTTTAGAATAGTGGCTAATTTAACAAATGGGAATTCAGAACTACAGTGCAAAATACCAGCAGATACTAGCAGTTCAGACTGTATGAACTTCTTCAATGAGAAAATCAAAAGTATAACATCCCAGATCTCAACATCACATTGTAAACTGCATACTAGCGTGCAAACCCTGTCTCGCCTTGCATTCAACACTTTTAATCCTGTAAAAGAACAGACAATCTTAGCGTTTGGTGCCATTGACCATTCTGTTTTACTACGCAGGCTGGAAACTTGGCCATTGAATATTGGACTCACAGGAGCTGTCCTTGTCTGGTTTAGTTCTTCTTTATCAAGTCATTATCAGTACGTACAGAAATGTGTTTACAGGACTCCATCATTATACACAGATGTCAGATTGGTGTTCTAAAGGTCTTAGTACCAGGACCTTTACTGTTTTCACTTTACATGCTTCTACCGAGATCTATCATTAGAAAACATGAAAGTTAACTTTCACTCGTACACAGATGACACCCAGTTATACCTTTTTTACACCAAATGAAGTTTCTCAGATGTTGCTCTTAATTAGATAAGTTTGTGAGTTAAAGGAGTAGATAAATGAGAACTTCTTGTCTTTAAACACAGACAAAACAGAAATGTTTATAATTGGAAAGAATGATGCTGATCACAACAATATTTTGTGATTATTTATCTCAAGTGGAATCACCAGCAGTTTTACTGATCTCTGCGTTATCTTTGATGCTAGCATGTCATTATATGCTTGGGCAGAGCACTTGGGGTCGACTGTCCTTTTGTCTTCCTTCTCACTCGCACTAGCATACCTCCATCATCACGCACAGGAACCACTCTTGCCAGGCTGCCACACCCCCACACAAAGACACGAGTGCGGTAATTATTTGTTTACTTAAAATGGCCACCTTCTGCGCCATGGACCTGCTATACCACACCGCATAGGTAACCTCACTGAGTGACTGCTGGCAGTTAGTATTCTCTTAGGGACCAAACATTTCTTGGAGAAAAGAGGACAACACTCATATGTCGACCTCTCAGACATTGAACAATGGAGAATTGTGGGAAAGAAGATTATACTCAGATATGTTTGTGCTGGATGGAATGTGAGCACAGTAAGGAGAGTTCGGTGTCAGTAGGAAGAAAAGGGTCAAATACTCTGAAGTGAGAGTTCTGGAGCTCCCCATCATACAAAGTTCTCCTTTATCTCATATTAATAATGGAAGCTGCTTGAGGGGCCCACTGTACTTCAGACATTATAGTTTCATAGCTTACCTCCTGCGGTTCCTGCAGTGGAAACCTGCAAACTGAGATAACTCGTGATTCCATGGTGATGTACCATGTTCTAGATTTGTTTTCTGAACTGTCCTTTTAGCGTAATGAATCTGATATTCTGGTTTTTACCTAGGGTTGCATGGTGATACAGTGCTTTGTGCACTACTGTTGTTTGTTTTGGGTTTCTCTCCTTAATTTTGGATTTCATCCCAAATCCAAAGATGCGTCTTTGCTTATTTGGCAGTTCTGAAGCAGCCCTTTGTAAGTATCAGCGCGAGTGTGTCCATGCCTAAATCTTTTCTTATGCCAAATGTTAATGGAATACCCTTAAGTCCCCAAATATTCTAAAAAGGGTAAAGGTATTTGAGAATATAATGTTATAGTATGTATAGTTGCTTTATAGTATTATCAGATCACCTAACACGAAAGGTACTAACTAACCTCTTGGTTCTTTTTTTAACCTCCTTAGAGTTAACTCCAAGTGTGACTTGAGCTTAGAATTCAATGTAAATATGGTTAAGCCTGAATCAATCTTATTTACAATGTTATGCCCGGATAACTCTCTGGAAGGTATTCTGCTGGTATATAATGGATGAAATAACATCATGCTGCAAGAATTCATGAATATTTCTGTGCATTCTGCTCCTTTCTGGTAAGTAATCAATACTCATGAATGGGGTGGAGCCTTCAACCAAAAACAAAATTGCAAGCGAAAAGCTAGATTTTGAACAAACTTGAATTGAGTGATAGTGATGATAAAGTGAATTGGTCATCAGATGTTGACAAAGACAATTAAAACTGACACCTCTTTGGGAGATTCTAACCTGCCAAGTTTCAAGTGATGTTCATGTTTGGTGTCAACTTGATACTACTGCTGACAATCCTGCATTCCCTCATTGCCCTTTACAGGTAACCCCAGTCTGAAGTAATCTGTTGATCATGGTTATCTGGACTATTTACAATTTTTCAATGATAAACTGGTATAGAAAATAGTTGTTGAAATGAACCACTATGGTAAGCAGCGCCAGAAAAGTCATAGTAAACCAGCTGCTTGTCACAGTCATAGGTAGCCTATCGCTGCAGGTGGCATATGGCTGTTTCTCAGTCTCCTGATACTGCAGGACATAGTGGGTAAACAGTCCAGAGGTGGTACTGGTCCACAAACTGGTTGTTGCAGACACCCATGAGTGGATGTAATTTTTCACTCATTATTACTAACTAGACATTAAGCCCATTATAATAACGGGCACTAGAACAATAGTGCATAAACATTAGTAGCAACAGTCTACGTATATTAAATGGCAAGGGACCTTGACCTCATTCTGTTTCTTGTCTTAATTTTGTTTTGTCAAAAATACTTTTGCAAGGAGCCTAAAGTAAAATAATAATAAAAATAAAATAGAAACGTATATGACAATACAGTAAGTATAATTAATATTACATTTATCCTCTCCTCTGTGGCTGTTGATTGATGTGTTGTGTCTGTTTGAAGATCTCCTATCCTGCCTCTCTTTATTTTAGCTTTCTGTGGTGTCTCTCCAGCAAGTACTGTGCAGTTCCCCAGAGTGAAGACTTGCACAACAACAAACACTAATCCCATGTCTTTGGGGAAGGTGGTCTCCGCGTCTCAGTACCCGACTGGATTTTTCGTGCCTTATGTGTTGAACTGACGGTGTTACCTCATTTACCGAAATCCGATTGGATCAGCCGTGCGATATTTTATAGGTCCTGCCCTCTTTGTCTTGTGTGACGCGTCAGGTGGCCTTTGAAGCATCTGCTAGAGGCCGGTGACTCTGCCACTCATTCCGCCCTTCCCTGTACTTCTGCCTTGTCCGTAATATGCATTTAATTTTCTGTCACAACAGTGGGCAATCAGCAGAGTCTCCCCAGGAACTGATGTAATGTGTGGCGTGCAGCTGATAATCGTGGCTGTGGCGTTTCTCCAGCAAGTACTGTGCAGTTCCCTAGCAAGTATTTTAATCTATGCTGGCGTGCAGCTGATTATTGTATGTGTGGCATCTCCCCAGCAACGGATTTTATGCGTGCGGCCGCGAGTACGCAATCAGCACTCTCCCCAGCAATGATGTCCTTTATTAAAGAGTGCCCCGCGCATGCGCACTTCACCAGAGGACACACACACACAGACACAGGGACACACACAGGGATTTTATTAAAGAGGATAACAATTACTATGATGAAACCAATCACCCAGCACCTAAACTGTACAGACTGTATTGGATGATCATTTAAATATATGTAGAATGTGTAAGCTCCCAATTGTGACATAAGAATTGACGAACATCTTAAGGGTTACAAAGAAAGGATGTCTTGAATACAGTACGTTACATATCAACGGGCACATATCGGTATTAAGTTCAACATGTTTTGCAGTGCAAGCTCTGGGTATACTTGGAACTCGATACTTTACACTGTTAGAGGTCCCCACATCATTCTGGTGTCACTGATGGGCACTGATGCTTGAGCAAGGTTACTGTATAATTTTGGACAGTTTCTATACCTCACCTGAGCTGCGTGAGATTTTACTTCAAAGGGGAACTGAGGCGTACAGCACCACATGACCAAACTGCCATGATTCACCTTATGAACATGTCAAGCTGCAGAATACTATAGTAGGTGTATGGCCATAAACCAAAATGATTGTGATCAAGTGGTAGGACAGGAAATATGTTAGCTTTCTAAAGACTCTTCACCATGCAGAAATTGTCAATGTTTGTGTTGGGAAATGTGGAAGTCAGTAAGCCTTGCGCTGTGGTAGCCTACAATAACACAATAGGCACTGACATTCAACCCTGTCATGTGTAAACAACAGATGAAATATTGCTTAAAAAAAATCTTTCAACATCTGCTCAAGCAGTGGCCATGTGCGTTGGTGACTGTTTGAAAACATCCCATGAAGTATGTATATTAAATCTGCATCAGTACAGCAGATGGACTCTAGAAACACCTTTCCTATTGTGATTATGTTGATATCTGGGTTATGTGAAACAAGGAGAGGACATGAAAAAGGATTGCGGCACGTCTGTGACCCTGTATAATGAAAATAAATCAAAAAAGAACAATCTTTTTGCAAAGATGTTGATGGCATCTTTTCAAACAGGAATCCCCTTTAGAACTGACTCAAAGATCGCAGACTTGCTGGTCACTTGGGATCTGGGCAGGAAGGAGCAGGTCCTGAAGGGTGCACAACGGGGGTGTTACAGAGGTGGAACGACTGTCAATTTCCATTTTGCAGAGGGAGAAAGAGAGAAGACATTGGCACACAGCGCCAACCCCTGGTTCAATGGGTAACCAGAGCCCTTAAGCATCCTCCCAAGTGCATACGCATGATAGTATTTACATGCAAAATTGTGAGTGAGCCCACTACCTTGGCCGAGAAGCAACTCCACACAAAAAGATCTAAAAAAGACTGACAAAAATATCTAAAAAGAATGAAGCAGCAAACCTTGTGAAAACCAATGCTTGTGTCATTCTCAAAACGTTTGGCCACGGTTGTCCACTGTCCATATCATACCAGGTGTATTCATCTAATGGCAGGCTGCTTGTTGACTGGGAGTGTTTTTAATTTCCAAATCTTTACTTCAACCCAGATTTACCACCACCGTTAGAAGATTCACCCAGGCATCCTCAAGTACTCTTAAGGGACAATAGCTAGGCAGAGAATAGACACTACAACCACTCTGCTTGCTATTAATAATTATACAAAGGCGTGGAGTGTTAAGCTTTATCTTGTAAATTATATTTATTTGCATTCATATCAACAACATCAGGTATATGAAAAAAGTGAATCATCCAACCTCAATACTTAGAATCTTCCAACAGTCTAGGCAGAAGTAATATGATTCAAATGACCATTCCACTCCTAGAGGACATCTTTTCATGCAGCTTATGTGTTTTCAAGCAAAGCAAGGTATAGTGAGAAAAAGATACAATGGATTCAGAAAGTATTCAGACTCCTTTACATTCTACTTATCCTAGTTTACTGTGTTGTAGATTTCATTTTAAATGAACAATTGTTCCTTTTTTGGCCTCTCAATGGACACTAAGTAACCATAATCTGCTTCTTCTTCTTCTCTTGGCTGCTCCTGTTAGGGGTTGCCACAGCGGATCATCTTCTTCCATATCTCTCTGTCCTCTGCATCTTGTTCTGTTACACCCATCACCTGCATGTCCTCTCTCACCACATCCATAAACTTTCTCTTAGGCCTTCCTCTTTTCCTATTTCCTGACAGTTCTATCCTTAGCATCTTTCTTCCAATATACTCAGCATCTCTCCACTGCACATGTCCAAACCAACACAATCTCACCTCTCTGACTTAGTCTCCCAACCGTCCAACTTGAGCTGACCCTCTAATGTCCTAATTTCTAATCCTGTCCATCCTCGTCACACCCAGTGCAAATCTTAGCATCTTTAACTCTGCTACCTCCAGCTCTGTCTCCTGCTTTCTGGTCAGTGCCACCGTTTCCAACCCATATAACATAGCTGGTCTCACTACCATCCTGTAGACCTTCCCTTTCACTCTTGCTGATATCTGTCTGTCACAAATTACTTCTGACACTCTTCTCCACCCATTCCACCCTGCCTGCACTCTTTTTTTTCACCTCTCTTCCACAATCCCCATTACTCTGTACTGTTGATCCCAAGTATTTAAACTCATCCACCTTTACCAACTCTACTCCTTGCATCCTCACCATTCCACTGACCTCATTCTCATTCACATACATGTATTCTGTCTTGTTCCTACTGACTTTCATTCCTCTCCTCTCATATCTCCACCTCTCCAGGGTCTCCTCAACCTGCTCCCTACTATCGCTACAGATCACAATGTCATCAGCAAACATTATAGTCCACGGGGATTCCTATCTAATCGTGTCTGTCAACCTGTCCATCACCACTGCACAAAAAAGGGCTCAGAGCCGATCCCTGATGTAATCCACCTCCAACTTGAATGCATCCGTCACTCCTACCGCAGACCTCACCACTGTCACACTTCCCTCATACATATCCTGTACAACTCTTATGTAGTTTTCTGCCACTCCCAACTTCCTCATACAATACCACAGCTCCTCTCGAGGCACCCTGTCATATGCTTTCTCCAGGTCCACAAACATGCAATGCAACTCCTTCTGGCCTTCTATTTATTTCTCCATCAACATCCTCAGAGCAGACATCGCATCTGTGGACACTAAGCAACCATAATGACAAGGTGAACACATGTTTTCAGATAAATTTGCAAATTTCTTGA
This sequence comes from Erpetoichthys calabaricus, assembly GCF_900747795.2. Taxonomy (NCBI): domain Eukaryota; kingdom Metazoa; phylum Chordata; class Cladistia; order Polypteriformes; family Polypteridae; genus Erpetoichthys; species Erpetoichthys calabaricus. Next base: position 305,262,121 of record NC_041397.2, on the reverse strand, counting down.
AAATCTAAAAACTGAAATCTCTCATTTATTTCAGTATTTAGACCCTATGCTGTGGCACACCAAATTGTGCTCAGGTCCATCCTGTTTGCTCCAAGTTTCCTTGAGATGTGTCAACAACTTGACTGGAGTCCACCTCTGGTAAACTGAACAGATTGGACATCTGTTTACAAAGGCGCACACTTGTTTACATAAGGTCTGTAATTCAAACCGCATGTCAGGAAAAAAAACAAACCCATGCAGAATATAGTGATCTGATTATAAGTTTAGCTTTCTGATGCATTAATAAGTACCCAGCATTAACCCATTGCTTTTGTATGTTTTTTTGTCTCTCATCCTGTGTGGTGGCACCCACAGCTGCTCAGAGTGCTCTATTCTTCAGTTACCTGGGGTACTGGAGGAAACCAGGAGGACTTGGAAACCAGCTGGCCGAGGTCATTCCTGCTGCAGAAACTGATTACCATCAGACCTAACTATTTGATTTAATCATTTGTCTTCCAACCATGGCCCACCAGAGGTATATTTTTCACCATCATAGAGAAGTTTTTTGTTTTCCTCTCCTCCGTGTTAGCTGGTCAAACAATCACATTCAGGAATCAAGACCTTTGTCTAAATCAACGGAAACTACCATGAACTATTTTATTTGCTTTTGTATCTTTCAATTAACTTTAACACTAGAATTACCAGAGCCTACGAAAAAACTCATAGATCCGGCCCACCTTAAATTCGTTCGCACCTCTCCACCAGCGTCTTTTGCCCTGTAAATGTGCCGATAAAGACAAGCAACAAGCAGCTGGCTATTTCATCCCCCCACCGACTTAGAACGTGCACGAACTTCTCCCAGCTCATGCCTTGATTGATTATCTGGGAGTGAAGTGGAGTTTTAGAGTGGAAATAATAGAGATCGTTATTTGGAACACACGCATTTCATGTGTGTTCCATTTCTACAGTAATCTGTGTAAACACATTTTTAAAACAGAAACGTTTTTCATATTTTAGTAGTAAATGACAAAATGTAGGCATAAACTATATAATGTATGAAGCCTGAAGTCCAAAGATCAAATAAACACTTTCACAAAAGGTTCAAGGAAAAGACAACAGCTTCCGTGGTGTAGTGGTAAGATTTGCTGACTTGTAATCAAGAGTCTCCAGTTCGATCCCAACTTACTCATATATTTGCCATTTTCAGTAGTGAGCTGCTCTTATTGTTAATATTATACAGTACACACATACACTTGGTTTGCATCTGTAACACATGGTGTACATTTATAGGACTTGTAAAAGTTACCTTTTTTTCACTTTTATTCTCTCTAAATCATGATCATGATACATACTACCACCCCCACCCCCACTGAGGGATCTGACGCTGTTAGTTTTTACAGTAACAGCGTCAGATATATCGCGCTTCAACTTTCGCGGCTTCACTCTATCGCGGATTTTATATGTAAGCATATTTAAATATATATCGCAGATTTTTTGCTGGTTCGCAGATTTCTGCGGATAATGGGTCTTTTAATTTCTGGTACATGCTTCCTCAGTTCGTTTGCCCAGTTGATTTCATACAAGGGCCGCTATTGGCAGATGGCTGAGAAACTACCCAACCAGAGCGCGTATTACGTATTAAATGAAACTCCTCAAATATACTGTGAGCACGGGGGCTGTTCGCACCCCTAGAGGATACGGCCGCTCCTCAAAAAACACTGAAAGATTACCTTCACATTGCTCTCTTCCTTGCTGGGCTTACTTATGGCTGCTTTGTCAAGCGATATGCTTCCTGCATGGTGCTTCACATACTTAAAATATCAAACAGCACGTATTGATTTTTGATTGTTTACTTTTCTCTCTCTCTCTCTCTTGCTCTGACATTCTCTGCTCCTAACGGAGGGGGTGTGAGCAGAGGGGCTGTTCGCACCCCTAGAGGATATGGACGCTCGTCTAAAAATGCTGAAAGATTATCTTCACATTGCTCCCTTCCGGCTTTGTCAAGCGGCATGCTTCCCGCATGGTGCTTCACATACTTCAAAGCTCGAACAGCACGTATTGATTTTTGATTGTTTGTTTTTCTCTCTCTCTCTCTCTCTCTCTCTCTCTCTCTCTGATATTCTCTGCTCTTCACGGAGGGGGTGTGAGCAGAGGGGCTGTTTGCACACTGGCCTAGAGGATACGGATGCTCCTCTAAAAAATGCTGAAAGACTACCTTCACATTGCTCTCTTCCTTACAGTTGCTTTATACGGCGGTGCTTCGCATACTTAAAAGCCAAACAGCCCTATTGATTTTTGATTGTTTGCTTTTTTCTCTCTCTCTCTCTCTGACATTATCTACTCCTGATGCGCACTCCTTTGAAGAGGAAGATATGTTTGCTTTCTTTTAATTGGAAGACTGAACTGTCATCTCTGTCTTGTCATGGAGCACAGTTGAAACTTTTGAAAAAGAGACAAATGTTTGTTTGCAGTGTTTGAATAAAGTTCCTGTCTCTCTACAACCTCCTGTGTTTCTGTGCAAATCTGTGACCCAAGCATGACAATATAAAAATAACCATATAAACATATGGTTTCTACTTCGCGGATTTTCACCTTTTGCAGGGGGTTCTGGAATGCAACCCCCGCGATCAAGGTGGGATTACTGTATTTGAAACTGGGAATAACTGGAGATATGAGTGGTGTTTTGAGACAATGGAACTGGACATTCTCTGATCTGGAGGGATAAAAGCTGACACACAAACACTGGCGAATCTGCCTTCTTCGTATCTCACTGTCACTTGATTTTTTTTTTTCAGTTTTATTGAGTGTTCCTGCTCATGCTGAATTAGTGTGCACCTTATGGTCTATGATGTCAAAAAAAAAAAAACCAGAGACATAGGTATATATGATATTTGGAATTATTCGTTTTATGACCTGTATAATACATTTCAGAAAACTTTGTGGCACGGATGCAACATTATTCATATTATTCATATTCATTCGCATAACATCTTGCGGTTTGTAATCAGTGACCGCGTGTTTTTTTTCCCCGATCTTGCCAGTCCCCACATGTTTCTGTATGTTGTTTCTTTTGTACTCCAGGACATGCAGAGGAAAGAATAGTACAGAACAGTAAGTTCAGCACTATATGCAATCATCAGATTCAAATGTTAACAGTTCACACACACGCAAGGATCGTCCTTCCTACATTTACAACGTGTGTTCCTGTTACAATGCACACGTTTCTCTTTATGCTGTGGTTCCTATTACACACCTGAAAGAAAGAGACAATATATGTGAAAACATCATCGCACTAATTTATGCTGGCGCTGTTACTTAGAGTCAGATCAGAAACTTATTCAGTGCGCACAAGAAGAACATGCAGGTGGCCAGTTGCTTTGTGCTACAATATGCTGGTGGTGATGTACTGTGCAAGGCATGCACGGGGGCCAATGAGAAAAGAAAAGTGTTCATGGCTCAGCTTGCAGAGGAACTTTGTCGTCGCATCTTACTAGAAAAGGCGATGGAAAAAGAAAAGTAGTATTCAACATCGATAAGCTTCTGTTCCAGTCAGTGTCACCCCACCCCACCCCTCCTGATCTGACTCTAAGTAACAGCGCCAGCATAAATTCACACCCGATCTGATTTACTTAAAGTATGTGCACAAGTATAGACAGTACACAGCTTGTATAACAGCAATGTCCTCAAGCATACGTGTCGCATAGCATTAAGTATATCCCCTGCCTTGCAATTCTGTTCCCAACACATGCAAAACTTAAAATATCTAGAATCACTTAAAAACAATGTAAGCAAAATGGGAACAACACATGATACAAGCAGTAGATTTAATGGTGTTAGATAAAGGAAGAAACAGAAAACCAAAACAAGAGTGTTTGCACCTTTTTATTACTATACATCTTGACATTTTCTTTTGTCTCATTTACATCGATTTCATAAGTCAAATAATAAAGGCACTATAATTTTCTTTATTTGTAGTTCATTGTCCTGCACAAATATATTGAAAGTGGTGTTTGTAAAGCTTCCTTAAAACATAAACAACAAGAAAAATTTTGAAAAAACATACAGTACATACGTAAAAATTAAATATGGAAAAAAGCAACACAGTGGATTTAGACAATATGTCCACATTATAAAGTGAGGCAGCACATACGTCATGTCATATTGTTATGATGCACTGATGACTTAACATATTGCCATTTTTACTACAAAGAAATATTTACTTTTGAAGTGAAGCTGCATATTGAATGATATGGAAGTGTATGTTTTGTACTGATGTGGTTAATCAGTCTACCTGGATTTTGGAATCCAACAATTTAAAGAGCCATCTACCAGGCATTCATATTTGGAGCTGTCTTCATCCTTGTGAAAAACCTGTGAATGCTGCTATTTATTTCCTTGTTCCTAAAGCTGTAGATGATAGGATTCATCATAGGCGGGATGACATTTCCAATAATGACCATGGTATTATACACTTCTACGGACAACTTAACTCCAGCTCCAGGAAGAATATAAGAAGTCAATAAAGGAAAATAAAAGCATCCCACCACCAATAGGTGGGTGAGACAGGTGCTATAAGCTTTACTCTTTCCTTCAACTGAGCGTATTTTAAGAGCAGCGAAACCAATCTGTCCATAAGAGAAGAGAATTAACAAGAAAGGGCCCAAACCAAAGATAATAGCTATGCAAGAAAGAAGAAGGAGAAATTTAGGATCATGATTACAAGCAACCTGAACCATGGTGAAATAATCACAGAAACAATAGTGCAAAATATTGGAATGACAAAAAGAAAGCTCACTTGCCAAAAAGACAAATGATGTGCTTGCAAGAAATGCCAAAACAGGAAGGACTAAAATCACAGTCCAAACAGATTTCATTGTAATTAGTGACCTGTACCTAAGAGGATGAATGATTGCAATATAACGGTCAATCGCCATAAACATCAATAGCATGGATTCTGTTTCTTCAAAAATTAAAATAACGCACATCTGTAGTAAACAGGCTGCATATGGCACTGCTGAGAACTCAAAATGGAGATCCGCCAACATCTTTGGAATAACGATGGTGCTGTTAGCCAAGTCTATTACCGATAAGGCACTTATGAGGATATACATTGGAGTTTTAAGTTTTTGGTTGAATGTAATGACTAAAATTACCAATAGGTTCCCAAAGAGTGAGATCAAATAAATAAGCGCAAGGACCACAATGGTGAAGCTTCTCTGATTAGGACTGATCACGCAGTGAAGTGAAAACTCTTCTATGAAAATAGTTGTGTTTCCCATTATGGGGGGTTTCTCTGCTGAAAATTTTCAAATAATAGTAAAATAAAAAATAAAGTTCTTGTTAGAGATTTTGATGTGAAATTTACAATGCAATAACAATGCTGACCCAGAACTACCAGTGATGCTATTAGCACCGGCTTGCTCAGCGAATTGGCACATAACGTGAGATTGTCACTGTGTCTGTTTCATATTAGGCACGAAGCACACTTGACACTAAAGATATTCATTAACTAACCTCATTTACAATTTTATCCATCTATTCTCATTCACTCAGTCATTTCGCTATGAATGACTGAATAGACAGATAGACAGACTTCTGCTAAACGATTTGTGGTCAGAGTGCAGCATTGATCATAATGTCACTCAGTTTTGAGTATATGAATAAATGAATACACCTATACATACCGCTACTGGTACATACTTTATCAAAACTACTTTGATTCATTTTTTATAGATAGCTTACATTTTACATAGCCTAAATTAAAAGAAAAAAAACAAATTTATTTTCAGTACTACTCACCTTAATTAGGTGGCACTTCAGTCAGAACAACTCCGTTTCTCAGTTAGCAGTTTTTTGGTTTCTGAGCTATTCTTACAGTTTCTCATTTTCTGTATTTAGTTATTGAACTCATTAAAATCTGAGGACCATGATGCATATGGACGGTAGAGAAGGCTTTGTTTCCCCAGGATTCACACATATTTATTTCCTTCTTACATTCACCCTGTAAATTACAAAGTACACTTGCATCATGTTAACTTAGAAAATATATCGATGCGGCCAGCGAAACAATTCTGAACAAGAACAGTTTAATGAGGAATAAAGATTAAACAATGACAGGATGCACGAATTAACAGAAATACAACTTTAATTAGTAATTTAGGATGGCATTCTGTTAAACAAAAGCATTACTGAAATTGTTATTAATATAAAACAAGAAATCAGTCAAAGAAATCAAACAAGAGACAGAACCCAGCTTGAAAATGCAAAATACATCAAAAATCCGATCCTAACTCTAGACTCACTAAATGGGCAATCATATTTTTTCCCAAAATGTAGGAAATAAAGAAAATATATAGGGTGTCCCAAAAGTCACTATACACTTTCTTTTTCTGTTTCATTCCAAGTATCATTCGGAGAGACTTAAGCTATCAGCATATGACAACTTAGGCAATGCAGTTTTTGTAAGCGTATCATTCCCTTAACCATGGCGCCCCTCCCCACTTTGCCAGATTAGTCAGAGATTTCCTAAACATCAAGTGTCCTGACCGATGGATCGGTCGAAGGGGTCCCCTCAAATGGGCTCCATGCTCTCCTGACCTTACACCTAGGTGATTTTTTTTGTGTAGCTATATCAAAAGCAAAGTGTATGCCACTAAGACCCCGTAACCTGTCACAGCTTGAGGAAAGAATCCACACAGCCTACAGCGAGGTCGGGAATGAGATGCTGCAAAATGTCAAGAGAGGCTTGCGTCCGAAGGTGGCTGAAAGTTGTCGAAAATGGAGGCGCTCATATGGTGGTATATAACTAGTCTTCAAGGTGTTGGAACCTGATGGCAAGCCTAGCAAGTAAAACTGCAACGACTCCTTTGTTGATGCTAGAAATAGTAATAAACTCAGTTTCTTGTGTAATTTTTAGGAATTTATTAAAAGTGTACAGTGACTTGGGGCACCCTGTACATTATGTTTTTTAAATTTATAGTTTGCCAAACCATTAGGAAATCCTATTGAACTCACAAACAATCAAAGGTCAAGCTCTGCTTGCATTTATGCAAATTGGAACCCATGACATCGGCAATAACAATGACAAATGTCAGTATGCCATCCATACAGCAACACATACCGTCAGTGTACAACATTCAGGACATATTACCATGATCCGATATTACTAGAAAAACTTTGCAAACATGGCCTGATCATAACACAAGAGATGAAACAGCATTGACTTGTTTTTTTCAATTTGTCATCATTACACCATAGAAAAAAATACACCTACTGTATATATAGCATAGTTGTTTCTTATTGATGTATAGATAATTTTAGTATATTAAATTCAAAATACAGCATCAGATAAATAATTCTTTGTCAAATCATTCTGTAAATAAAGCTTTACCATCATTGCAACATAGGTCTCAGCATTGACAATGCACGATTGAGAGTCAATATTTTAATTCCTTGAATAGAATTAGCTGTACATGTGGCACCTCTGTTCCTTACCGTTTTGCACAAATTACAAGTATAACAATAATTAATAAAAGTTCTGTTTCTCTACTTGGTATCCCACTTGCTGCCACTGCTGCTTTGCCCACTGCCTATGGAGGTACAGTAACACCAGAGAGATAGTTAGAACCTTGGGATCCAAGGGTGCTAAGATTTATTGTTCACATTGAACTGTCCAGAACAAACTGTAAGCTTATATTGTAGAATACTCAGAGCGGGGTGGGTGGCCAGTCAGCCAAGGTTATTAGAAATCTGACTTTTTAACTGTTAAAACCTTATGCAGATCTCCCAGAGATTATTTTTTTTTCCCCTAGAGTTGCCTTTCATTGCACTTACTGTCTACTGGCTGCATCTCAATTATAATGATAACAGATTTATATTGTCAAGGTTTTTTGGTAGTCAGATTGCAATTTTATTCTACTGTGTGTGTCAAAGAGATGAGAATCGGAAACACAATTCACAAAAATTTAAGGACATCTATCAAAGAAAATGGATAGAAATAAAGTAAAGCTAGGACATCACCCTTGATCTTCTCAGATAGCCGGATTTAACATCCACTGTAGCTTTTCTCCCACCTCTCACCTCCTTACTGCAGTTCAAGCTAACACCTCAGAACGTTTTTTTCAATTATTTTTCAGCTAGAAATAAACTTTGCAGACATTCACTGACATTTCCTGTGCACTGTACACACTTCAATGAATTGATGCAGCTATATATATTACTTGATTCATCTTGGCTGTAGTCCTTCAAGTGGATGTTTGTTGTAGCCTCTCGTTATTTTAAAAATTTAGTCGTAATGTTCAATTATTCTCTCCATAATGAAGGACATGTAACAATTTGTATGTTTTTTCTTTGAAACCAGCACATTCATTTTTTACATTTATTGAATACTTAAGAAACAAGTCCACGTTAATCATCATGACCTCAATGAGAGGGACTGAAGCCTCATCTGGTGTTTGTCACTACTTTAAAATCATATTCTTATTATAGATTTTGGCACTGTAAATAATCATTTCAGAGAATGAATGCATTTTCACGAAATATCCCATAAACCCAAATATTTCTCACTTCATATTTTCACTCTCAAAGCAAAGCCTTTAATAAAAACAAATGCTACCTTTTCTATATCTTGAGTGTCTGCAGATTTCTTTCTGCTTTTGATGCTGTCCGTTCTTTCTTCTTTGTGTTTCTCCCAGAGTGGCCGACAAATGCAGTACTGAATCTAAGTTGACAATTTTCTGAAATGGGGATGTTGTTTAATTCTTTCACATAGCCTACACATGATCAGGAGTGCTCTATAAGTGAGTAATAATGTCACTAATACATTGAGTTGCTGGGTCATATATATAACTACTAAAAAACAAAGAATCAGATGAAATGATATAAAGAAACAGGAGTCCAGCAAAACAATAAAAGAAATAACAAGAAAATCATATTAACTGGAAAGAGCAACTTGAAAAGATTGAAGCCTGTTTTACAGTCTTAATGAAGCTGCTTTATTTAAGGTTTGTTTTTTTCCTTTGAGTCATGATCCAGAAGGCTAAGACAAAGGGACACTAGAGAGCACCTCCAATGCGTTCCCCTGTGTTTTTAGTTAGTGCCTTTTTGAAATGCCCCTGTGGATTATTATTTTACACAGAATCAGAAGATCCATTCTTCAAAGTCCAAATCAATCCTAATAATAATGTTAATTTACAAAACTTCATAATCCACATGTATTAACGTATTATGTATTAATAATCCAAATGTATTAATAATGATATTATATAAAAATGTACACAGCTAACAGTAGTCAATGTACGTAAATCCATTTTTTAGCAAGCTAAAGTTCATATTACTTGTCCTTGTACACACTACAATGAGATTCTTTCTTGCTTGTGTATCATGGATTAGTGGCAATGGTACAATGGTAATTCCTGCTATTAATTAGACATTTACATTACATGCTGTCAATAAACCAGTTTCGCTGCTAATTGTGTTAAACAAGAAATTCTGATAAGGGAAATTCTGTTAAGGGTTTAATTATTTTTACAGAGATTTAACACATACAACTATGCTTTCCCGATCTTGCTTGTTGAGATTTTAAATGCTTGACTTACTTATGCCATTGCATTATAGTGATCACGTAAGAAGAAATGTCATGATTTAAAATAAATCAATGAGAAGGATGAGGAGATTAGAATGCTAATTTGGGCTTTATTAATATTTAGTAGTAATCTCAGGAAAAAAAAACAGCATAGCTGCTGCTTTTCAATCAATTGTAAAGTGTTGTCAAACATGCACGTTGCAGGGCTCTGGAAGGACAAATACTGGGAAGGTAGATGGGATTGCACTGTCGGTAAGTGATTCACCATTTTCTTCCCTCAGCCCAGAGGATCATTACAATGACGAACAATAACAAACAATGACGAACAATGACAACAATTCCAGGCTCTACCATCCCGACTCTGTCCCTTCTACCAATTTAAGGAACAACGTGACCCGAAGCCCATTCTCCATCCCAACCCAGCACTCAAGGAGAATGTTACCTGTGGGAAGAAAGGTAATAGAAAGAATAGCTCAAATGAACTGTCAGTACTGTATTTTTGTTTGGGATAGATAGATAGATAGATAGATAGATAGATAGATAGATAGATAGATAGATAGATAGATAGATAGATAGATAGATAGATAGATTTGTTTTATTTCTCCACATGAGGAAGTTAACATTTTTTCAGGAGCTCAAAGCCACTGTTAGAAAACCTCACATTGTTTCAGTGTGGTGCTGAGGTGTCACCTGCTGCACTTGGGTCAAAATCCAGGTGATGTGGTGGGTGTGACAATGTGCTATCAGCACAGACTCCCAACCTCAGAAAAAATACATAAATAAATAAATAAATAGAGCGTAATCACTCAACAGAAAATTAAGTTTTTCAGGACTAGTAACAGGTTGGACTACTAAACAGTCCCAGGAGATATGGTGCACCTGCTACGTCAGAGCTCTACTGAATATGTCAAATGAGGCAGCCGACCTGCCAATAGAAACGGACCGATCACAGTCACACAGCCAGCAAGTGGCAAACCCGAGATGCAAAGAGAGTAGCTGGAAGTCGCAGGTGGCATCACTCCTCGGAAGAGGCTCGCAAAGGGAGGTTAGACCCATGCTGTTTCTTTTGCCTGACTGAAAAGCTGTCAAACACCTTAGTGCACGGCGTGATGCACGTGGCTTGTTCCAGGGTCATAACATTGGAACAACTTCCAGCACAGCTGTAGCAGAATGTGTCCAACCTTTGCTGGGGCTGTGGCAACGGGACGTTTTCAATTTGTAAAGCATCACAGTAGTGGAGCGTTTATGGTGTGTTCTGGGGTCACAATACCAGACAACGTATAAGGAGTCCCACCGGTCCTCTAACACTGGGGGTAGTTAAATATTTCCACATCACTAGGTTTTAGATGCAGTATAATTTTTTTGCTACATTTCAATAAACAGCAGAAACACTTCATCCTGATGCAAAAGCCTTCCTTTATTAGACTCACTAGTTGGTTTCTACTATTGGGTGTGATTGTGAAACAACCTAAGGACCTCTCTCTATTCTCATCTGCTTCACTACTCAGCAGACTCCAACATCCCAACGTCTCAACACCCTGGAACCTCCACACAGCCATCGGTCCTGCTCCCTTTAGATAGCTCCACAAAGCAGATGCTGCCGGCCCTGTCCTTTCAATCTAGAATGGTCATCAAGCCAGACGTCTAGCAAGCAATCGCTTGTTCTCTTGTTTTAGTTTCTTTAGTGTCATAGTTGTCTCGCCTAGCACTAAACCATCTCTCTTTAATTTTGTGGCAACCCTGGCTGATGCTTGTTAATTGTGCTGCTTCTACGCAATGATCTCAATACAAGAAATTGTACACATTTACTTAAGAGTCACTTCTCTGCAGTTAAACCACTGTGCTGTGCAGAACTCAATTAATAAATTAAACAACTAAAACACCCTGGGGCTCGTCTTATCATACAGGCATCGTAGTTATTTTTTGAGACATCTCAAAATAACATCAAGTAAAATTATCTGTTTTTAAATGGGAATTCATGTCTGTTTAAGATACCTTGACATGCATTTGAAATATCTTAAAATGAGCAGGAAGATATTTTAAGAAATATTTTAAACATTGCTATGGCAAGCCAAATTAACATTTAGAGATATTTCAAAATTCATTTTAAGATTTCTGGAAATGCATTTAGATATCTCAAACAGAATTACAGATATCTGAAAATGCATCTATTTCAAGATATCTAAAGTGTATTTTATGATATCTCAAATAGATTTCAATATATCCTGAAATGATGCATTTCAAGATATTTCAAATGTAGTTCGAATTTTCTTGAAATACGCTCCTGTGCATTTTGAGATATCTCAGATACATTGCAGGATATCTTAAAATTGATATCTCGAAATGTTAAGTTGGCTTGCCATACATCTCAAAATGGACAGGATGCTATTGAGATGCTATTGTAGATATCTGAAAATGCTATTCAGGTATCATGAAATCAGTTCATATCTATTTAAAAGTATCTTAAAATGTATTTGACATGCCTAGAAATAAAATCTTGTCTTAAAATAATATCTTGAAATACATTTTTAGATATTAGTTTGAGATATCTAAAAATTTATTTTAGATATCAGAAACATGAGTCAATCTGAAGATATCTGAAATACATTTTAAGATACCTTGATTACTTTTCCGTATATCTTAAAATATCAGCAACACCAACCTGAGGTATCTGAAATGCATCTCAAGATATCTCAAAATAACTTCTGCTCATTTTGTGATATCTTAAATTCATTTCAAGATATCTTGAAATTGACAAGAAGTCCCATTGAACATTTTAAAGAAGTCATTTCGAGATGCCTGCAGACTAAATGCATTTAAGATAGCCGAAAATGCACAGGAGCTTATTTCATGAATTGCATTTCAGATAACTTGTGTCTGAGATATCTAAAAATGAACAGAGTATCATTTCACGATAACTTAGTGTCTATTTGAAAATTCTTAAAATGCACTGTGAGGGACGGCCGGTGGTTCAGTCCGGCCGGGACGTCCCTGGAAAAGAAGAATGGAGGAAGACAGTCTTTTCAGGGCACTGTATCCCCCGGGACACTAGGTGGCAGCTCCCCTGGACGGCAACAGTTCCCTGGATTCACTCAGGGCATCCTCGGACATGGAGTCCGTTTCCTCAGCCCTGTTGGGTGCCATGAGTGCCGTCAGGGGGAGCTCACAAAGAAACTGGGGACTCCTACTGTTACGACAACCCGGAAGTACTTCAGAGTCACGAGGACAGAAGCCCACAGTACTTCCGGGCTACTTGAGAATGGATGATGTGGCGTTGAACTCGGGAGAAACACTTCCGGGTCCTGGACTATTTAAAGGACTGATAAAGACGCAGCAAGGAGAGCCGGAGTTGGGTGGTAGAGTGACGGAGCTGCTGGGAGGAAAGGAGAGGAGAGGAGGATTATTGTTATTGATTATTGTTGTGATTATTATTGATTATTGGATAATTGTGGAGTGTGTGGTGCTTTGTGCACTGCATGGGAAAAAAATTATTATTAAATCTTCTTGGTGCTTTTGCATATGTGTCATGGACGTCTGTCTGGTGGGTTTAGCGGGGCAACAGCACCTCTAGCGTCCACAGCAGTTACGATATCAGATGTCCGAAATTCATTTTAAGATATCTTAAATGCTTACCTTGTTGTTTGGCATTTGCACATTCCTTTGCCTATTTCCTCTGGATTCTCCGATTTCTTCGCACTTGCTCAAAGACATGCAGGTTATGGTAATTGTCAACACTATATTGGCCCTGTTTATGTGTTAGCATAGCCAGGGTTATAGTACAGCCTTTGTGTCCTGTAATGGACTGGCACCTGTTGCAGTATGTTGAGGTTTACAAGGAAACCATGTTTCAACCTTTATTGATGATATTTTAGTCATCAGTATAATCTGCCAAATTAAACAAGGGTGAGAGGTGTTAATAAACTGGAGAAAGTTGAATTCCATGTAAGCTTTTCAATGTTTTTCACTATTCTTGGGCTGTGAAATACGCTAAGATTGCATTATAACGACCTGAATGGAAAATGGGAGCAGCAATTAATTAGCATGAAAATGCATCATTATTTTGAGCAAAAGAACCCAATTCCCAGGTATTTATTCCTCGTACTTCAGTTCCTTTATTGTCATTACAGAATTATTGGGTGTTGGTGTCTGTGCATGCTCTTTGTTCAATGTCTTTGTTTGATCGCAGTTTATGATTACTACTTTTCCTATTTTGCATTAACCCTTACATTATCCTTGAGTCAAGTTTGTTTGGAATAAGTAAAAGCATCCTAAATTTCATCTGTTCAGGATGAAACTGCATTAAAGAACAATGAAAAAGGTTAAGCATCCTTTAATTTGAATGACTTTTAAAAAATGTTTACCTTGCCATGTCCTTTGAGTCAATTGTGACCCACCATACACTTTAAAGGATTTTACTCTCCATTTATGGTAGCTTGTTTGTTTAAAACCCATACAAATTTCTTAAATGTCATCTGTTCAAAAACTTTTATAGTACAGGTAAAGATGGTTAATCAATGTAAATTAGATTTGGGCCGAACAATCTGACATCCAGCGCACCTAAAAAGTGGTTTCAGAATCAGGTCAGAAAGACCTGTATGGCTAAGCATTCAGTCAGAATTTAAAGAGTTTGCAAAGATGTTCATTTTAGTTGTCATTTCTTGCTGTTATACTCTAGCTTCATTCTGCAGTGTGTCCTCTACATTTTTGCCACTGATTTTTGGGCACAAATCTTTTTTAACATTCTTTAAAATTATGTGTGTGTGCGTGTGTGTGTGTGTGTAGTTTCCCCACTTATTAAAAGGGATAAATTATTACACCATTAGGTCATTAGGAAAATGCAAAGGGATAGAAAACTAGTGACTCCTATAAAATAAATGTGAAACTATCGTGAAAAAACACATATTTGAGGTTGGGAAATGGATTAGAAAAAAAACAAAAAACTTAACAATATACAAATTGTGTGTAAAAGCTGACAGTTGTTTGAAATCTTCTCCACTTGTAGATGTTCTTCCAGACCGTGGAATGATTGATTTCCAAATGTTTTGAAATCTTCTTAAATCCTTTCTGAGACTCATATGCTTCTTTAACCTTCTTTCTAAAGGCCTCAGAGAGCTCTTTGGATCTTCACACTTCAACAACGAAGAGCATACCAAACTAAATGGTTTAACACTAGAATTACCAAAGCCTACGAAAAAACTTGTAATCCCAGCCCACCTTAAATCCCTTCGCACCACTGTATCAGCGTCTTTTGTCTTGTAAATGTGTCCATCAACACAAGCAGCAAGCAATCTGCTATACCATCCCCCACACCCATCGCCACAGCTCAATTCACAAAGAAGGTTCTCAGTGCTCAGTGTTTATCTTGGAGTGAATTGCCTGGAGTTGTAGAGGGTAAATAATATATTTTTAATATCATTTTGGAATACATACATTTCATGTGTGTTCTTTGTCTACAACAATCTATGTAAACACATCGTTAAAGCAGAAACGTTTTTCATGCTTTGTAATAAATGACAAAATGTAGACATGAGCTGTATAATGTGTGAAGCCTGAAGTCCAAATACCAAATAAACACTTTCACAAAAGGCACAACTGCAATACGAACCAAGAGGTCGCCAGTTCGATAATGGCTGCCTCCAAAATTTACCGTTTTGAGTAATGAGCTGCTCTTATTGTTAATATTATACAATAAAAACATACATTTGATTTGTGTCTGTAACAGCTGGTGTAAATTTAAAGTACTTGTAAAGGTTAGCTTTTTTTTTCACTTTTATTCTCTCAGTCACAATCACGATACAAACCACCTGCCCACCACCACCCCAGTTCTGATGCTGTTAGTTTTTTTTGAAACTGGGAATAACTGTGGATGTGAGTGGTGTTTTGAGACAATGGAACTGGAAATTCTCTGATCTGGAATGATAAAAACTGACACGCAAATGCTGGTGAATCTGCCTTATTCGTATCTCACTGTCACTTGAATTTTTTTTTTTTTATTCAGTTTTATTGAGTGTTCCTGCTCACACTGAATTAGTGTGCACCTTATGTTCTATGATGTCAAAAAAAAACAGAGACATAGGTATATATGATATTTTGAATAATTCATTTTTTGACCTCATTAGAATTAAATTGTGAACAATGGAGAATTACAAAATAATATGGCCAGGTAAAACTTTACAACAGTCAATTCTTATTGCACCTCAATGTACCAGATCAGCAGTTATTTTTTTATAGTAATGTAATAAAATTAAAGGGTAAGTTTGGTATTTTTTTAAAGTTTAAGTTATTTCTTCACAAGCAGTATATATGCATTTGCCATGTGAAATTGTGCTCTGAAGTTAAGTGTTTTCTGTAAATTTAAAAAATACATATCCAGTCCTGATGCTTTACAGTGAAACTTATTGGGCACTGGGCTCCAACGAAAAAAACAGAAGCATAAAAACTTAACTAAACACATCCTCCTTTAACACTAGAATTACCAGAGCCTACGAAAAAACTCGTAAATCCGTCCCACCTTAAATCGCGTCTTAAATCCGTTTGCACATCTCCGCTAGAGTCCTTTGTCATCTAAATATGCTGATAAACAAAAGCTACTAGCAGCCGGCTATTCCATCCCCCCACCGACTTAGAACGAATTTCTCCTAGCTCATGCCTTGCCTTGATTTGATTATCTGGGATTGAAGTGGAGTTTTAGAGTGGAAATAATATAGTATATTAATAAATATACCCCCTTTTTTTAGTTTCGATAAATAAAAACATGCCTTCTGTGATTCTGACACGTTTGTAACAACAAAAGGGATCTGGAAATAATCACTTTATTGCATATTTCTGGTACTATTTTTCTTGAGGTAAGGAATTGCATTCTCTTTGTTCTCAAATAAATATGGGAGTAAATCAAAACAAAACCAACCTTGAGGTGGTTTACAGTGACTTAGTCTTCTGAGAAGAAGCCACACTATGGGGCGTGAAAGGTTATTATAGTATAAGAGGTTAGCGTGCACAGCCGGTATTCTTTTAAAATGGATGAATCTCATAATATTGTTATTTTTTAAATCAAAAATGACATGCATAAGCTATTTTACAATGCGTGTGTAAATGTAAGATGCAGATCAATACTTGACAATTGTCTTGCCTTTAACACTAGAATTACCAGAGCCTACGAAAAAACTCGTAAATCCGACCCACCTTAAATCGCGTCTTAAATCCATTTGCACCTCTCCGCTAGAGTCCTTTGTCATCTAAATGTGCTGATAAACAAAAGCTACTAGCAGCCAGCTATTCCATCCCCCCACCGACTTAGAACGAATTTCTCCTAGCTCATGCCTTGCCTTGATTTGATTATCTGGGATTGAAGTGGAGTTTTAGAGTGGAAATAATATAGTGTTATTTGGAATACACGCATTTCATGTGTGTTCCGTTCCGTTCAGTAGTCTGTGCAAACACATTTTTAAAACAGAAACGTTTTTCATATTCTAATAGTAAATGACAAAATGTAGGCATAAACCATATAACGTATGAAGCCTGAAGTCCATATATCAAAGAAACACTTTCACAAAAGGTACAAATAAGAGAACACGTGCGCTTTTATTAAAAAATATAACTGCACAAAAAAATAAGCCGCGTTAGCATGCCACATTGACACTCTTACTACAACCGCCGTGGTGGCGTAATGGTATCAGCTCCTGACTGGGAATCAGAGGGTGGCGAGTTCGATCCCGCACAGCTCCACTTCGAGAAGTGAACTGCTCTTATTCTTACAATTTTAGAATAACAACATAAATTTGATTTCAGTCTGTAACAGCCGGTGTAACTTATGATACTGGTAAAGGTTAGCTTTTTTTTTTTTTTTTTAATTCACTTTTCATTCTCGCAGTCGCATTCAGAATCAATCCATACAACCCCATCTGACATAAAGACGCGCTATAGGTCTGCAGTGTACCACGATGCATACTACCACCCCCCCCAAAAGGGTTCTGACACACAAACGCTGGCGAAGCTGCCTTCTTCGTATCTCACCGTCACTTGAAATCAGCAGTTCTTAGCATTGCACCACGCAAGCTGTCGTATCAACCACCAACTGTAACTTGCTTTCTTTATTCTTCGGTTATACTCTTGAATAAAAATGCACTTTTATTTATGTGAAAACAGCTGTGTCAGATGGGGTTGAATGGATTGATTCTGAATGCGACTGCGAGAATGAAAAGTGAATTAAAAAAAAAAAAAAAAAAGCTAACCTTTACCAGAATCATAAGTTTCACCGGTTGTTACAGACTGAAATCAAATTTATGTTGTTATTCTAAAATTGTAAGAATAAGAGCAGTTCACTTCTCGAAGTGGAGCCGTGCGGGATCGAAATCGCCACCCTCTGATTCCCAGTCAGGAGCTGATACCATTATGCCACCACGGCGGTTGTAGTAAGAGTGTCAATGTGGCATGCTAACGCGGCTTTTTTTTTGTGCAGTTATATTTTTGAATAAAAGCGTACGTGTTCTCTTATTTGTACCTTTTGTGAAAGTGTTTCTTTGATATATGGACTTCAGGCTTCATACGTTATATAGTTTATGCCTACATTTTGTCATTTACTATTAGAACATGAAAAATGTTTCTGTTTTAAATATGTGTTTTCACAGACTACTGAACGGAACACACATGAAATGCGTGTATTCCAAATAACACTATATTATTTCCACTCTAAAACTCCACTTCAATCCCAGATAATCAAATCAAGGCAAGGCTTGAGCTAGGAGTTCATTCTAAGTCGGTGGGGGGATGGAATAGCTGGCTGCTAGTAGCTTTTGTTTATCAGCACATTTAGATGACAAAGGACTCTAGCGGAGAGGTGCAAACGGATTTAAGACGCGATTTAAGGTGGGTCGGATTTACGAGTTTTTTCGTAGGCTCTGGTAATTTTAGTGTTAAAGGCAAGACAATTGTCAAGTATTGATCTGCGTCTTGCATTTACACACGCATTGTAAAATAGCTTATGAATGTCATTTTTGATTTAAAAAATAACAATATTATGAGATTCATCCATTTTAAAAGAATACCAGCTGTGCACGCTAACCTCTTATACTATAATAACCTTTCACGCCCCATAGTGTGGCTTCTTCTCAGAAGACTAAGTCACTGTAAACCACCTCAAGGTTGGTTTTGTTTTGATTTACTCCCATATTTATTTGAGAACAAAGAGAAAGCAATTCCTTACCTCAAGAAAAATAGTACCAGAAATATGCAATAAAGTGATTATTTCCAGATCCCTTTTGTTGTTACAAACGTGTCAGAATCACAGAAGGCATGTTTTTATTTATCGAAACTAAAAAAAGGGGGTATATTTATTAAGTTTCTATGCTTTTATTTTTCATTTGATTCCTGTGCCTGATAGGGTTTATTATAAAATGCTAGGATTGGATATGTATTTTTTTAAGTTTATACAGTTTTAAAAAACACTTAACTTTAGGACACAGTTTTTTGTGGCAAATGCATATGTATCATGTTTGTGAAGAAACAACTTTGACTTGAATAATTCTGAATCCTTTAAGATGTAATTGAGTCCATGCTAGCTCACTGCCACTATTTACTGACACAAAGACATGTTGTATAGGGGGGGACACTTCCCACATCCACCTGCCGTACTGCTGCTGATTCTGTGGTCCTTTTACATGGGTTATGTATTAATGTCTGGCTTGAATTCTGCAAACTAATTAGTTTGATAGTGGGGTAGCAAACTGTCTGTGCTAAAATAACATTAAAACTCTATTGAATGATGCAAGTTAAGAAAAAAAATCTCAGATATGACAAACAATTCATTGTATTCCTCGCTTATTAATGTGTTACACCACAATTTCAAAATAGTAGAATTAAAAGGAAATAAAGCCTTATAAAAATGCATTTATCCTCATGCAGCAAAAACTGAGGAATTTATTGATGTTGAACTTTCATTAAATGGTAAATCAGTTTCTAATCAATACATGCTTAAACATTTTTAAAAAGATGCATTATATTGCTGTGTTTTGTAGTGCTGAACTTGGGCCGTCTACTGTAACTAAAAGGAGTGCCTTGAAAGATAGTTCAAGTTGATGAAGATAATGAAATGTCACTGACTATAGTCATACAGTAGTTTTAGAAAGTATTCAGGCTCCTTCACTTTTTTACACACTTTGCTATGTTGCAGCCTTGAGCTAAAATCGTTCTGATTCATTCTTTTCCCACATCAAGCAACGCTCAATACCCCATAATGACAAAGCAAAAACATGTACGTTGACACAAGTATTTGCACCCTTTGCTATTTCGGCTCAAAGGCATAGCATTGGGATCTTTCTGCACCTGGTTTGGAGGACACCTGTGATCTGTTCGATTAAGTGGAGGAATTATGAAAGGCACACACCTGTCTATAGAAGGTCCCGCAAGCTGACAATGTGTATCAGCAAAAACCAAGCCATGGGCTTGAGTTAATTGCCTGAAGAGCTTATAGACGGGATTGTGTTAAGACACAGATCCTGGGAAGGCCACACAAAAATTCATGTAGTGTTGAAGGTTCCTAACAGCACAGTTGCCTTCATAATTCTTAAATTCATTCTATAATTCTTAAATGGAACAACCACGACTCTTCCTAGAGATGGCCACCTTGCCAAAATGAGCAATTCTTGGAGAAATGTCATAGTAAGAGAGGTGATCAAGAACCTAATGGTCTCTCTGTCTGAACTCCAGAGAACCTGTATTGAGATGGGAAAAGCTTCCATAAGGACAAAAATGATCACTGCAACACTCCACTGATTTGAACTTCATGACAGATTAGCCATACAGAAGCTTCCCCTCAATAAGAGGCACATGAAAGCCCACTTGGAGTTTGCAAAAAGGCACCGAAATGACTCTTAGACTGTGAGAAACAACATTTTCTGGTCTGACGAAACCAAGATTATATAGATAGATAGATACTTTATTAATCCCAAGGGGAAATTCACATACTCCAGCAGCAGCATACTGATACAAAAAACAATATTAAATTAAAGAGTAATAAAAATGCAGTTAAAAATAGACAATAACTTTGAATAATGTTAACGTTTACCCCCCGGGTGGAATTGAAGAGTCGCATAGTTTGGGGGAGGAACGATCTCCTCAGTCTGTCAGTGGAGCAGGACAGTGACAGCAGTCTGTTGCTGAAGCTGCTCCTCTGTCTGGAGATGACACTGTTTAGTGGATGCAGTGGATTCTCCATAATTGATAGGAGCCTGCTGAGTGCCCGTCGCTTTGCCATGGATGTTAAACTGTCCAGCTCCATGCCTACAATAGAGCCTGCTTTCCTCACCAGTTTGTCCAGGTGTGAGGCGTCCTTCTTAATGCTGCCTCCCCAGCACACCACCGCGTAGAAGAGGGCGCTCGCCACAACCGTCTGATAGAACATCTGCAGCATCTTATTGCAGATGTTGAAGGACGCCAGTCTTCTAAGGAAGTATAGCCGGCTCTGTCCTCTCTTGCACAGAGAATCAGTATTGGCAGTCCAGTCCAGTTTATCATCCAGCTGCACTCCCAGGTATTTATAGGTCTGCACCCTCGGCACACAGTCACCTCTGATGATCACGGGGTCCAGCTCCTTGGTTTTGCTGGTGTTCAGGTGTAGGTGGTTTGAGTCACACCATTTAACAAAGTCCTTGATGAGGTTCCTATACTCCTCCTCCTGCCCACTCCTGATGCAGCCCACGATAGCAGTGTCGTCAGCGAACTTTTGCACGTGGCAGGACTCCGAGTTGTATTGGAAGTCCGATGTATATAGGCTGAACAGGACCGGAGAAAGTACAGTCACCTGCGGCGCTTCTGTGTTGCTGACCACAATGTCAGACCTGCAGTTCCCGTGACGCACATACTGAGGTCTGTTTGTAAGATAGTCCACGATCCATGCCACCAGGTATGAATCTACTCCCATCTCTGTCAGCTTGTCCCTAAGGAGCAGAGGTTGGATGGTGTTGAAGGAACTAGAGAAGTCTAGAAACATAATTCTTACAGCACCACTGCCTCTGTCCAAGTGGGAGAGGGATCGGTGTAGCATATAGATTAGCAATATGTTTAAAAGAAACCAGGCACTGCTCATTACTTGTGTAATACCACTGTAGTACTAGGGTGTTGTATTGTGTTAGCCATTATGGATGTAGTCAGAAGTCAAGCAAAATTACATCTTTTATTGGTTAACTAAAAAGATTACAATATGCAAACGTTCGAGGAAATTTGAAGGCCCTTTCTTCAGGCAAGATGAGTTCCCTCGAAAGGTTGCATATTGTAATCTTTTTAGTTAACCAATAAAAGATGTCATTTTGCTTGACATCTCTTTACATTGTAACACTACAGCATGGTGGCAGCTGCAACATGCTATGGGTTTTGTCTTCAGAGAATGGGCCTGGGAGATTATACTTGTTTTAATTGAATGGTGAATGGAGTAATGTACAGAGATATCCTTAATGAAAACTTTCTCCAGAGCTCTCTGAACCTATGACTATGCCGAAAGTTCACCTTCCAACAGGGCAATGACTGTAAGCACAAAGCAAAGACAACACAGGAGTGGCTTAGGGAGAGCTCTAACAATGTCCTTGAGTGGTTCAGTTAGACATCTCATGAGAGACCTAAAGATAACTGTCTTACAACAGTCTCCATCCAACCTGAAAGAGCACAGAGAAGAATGGTCGAAAATCACCAAAAATGATGGTTTGCAAAGGGTTGTCACGGCAGACCCAAGAAGACTCCAAGCTTTAATCTGGAGATTTCTTGGGTCTGACAACCATTGTGTTTGACACTCATTGTATGCACAACCTACCTGGAAGGGGGTCTCTCTCTGAATTGCCTTTCCCAAGATTTCTTCCATTTTTTTTTCTAGGGTTTTCTTAGCGACTTAAGGCTGGAGGGCTGTCAAAAAGCCCATTAAAGCTCACTGAGGCATTCCTGCTGTAATTTTGGACTATACAAGAAATAAATTATCGTTGTTGTAATCACTACCAAAGGGGCTTTAGCTAAGTCCTGAGTAAAGGGTCTAAATCCTTGAGTCAACGTGATATTTCAGTTTTCCTACTTTTAATATATTTACAAAAAATGTCTAAAATCCTATTTTCACTTTGTCATCCAGGGCTATTAATTGTTGCTTGATGTTGGGAAAAAATTTAAATGATTTTAGCATAAGGTTGCGACATAACAAAATGTTTAAAAATTGAGGGGGTCTGAATACTTTGTGAAGGCACTCTATGCAACGCACACACCATTGACTTAATGAGAGTAGACAAATACAGCAACTGACAAAAAACTACAGAATATAATAATAACAATAATAATAATAAATACATTTTATTTATATAGTGCCTTTCCCATGCTATGAATGTTTGTACATATTTTATCAATATACTGTACGTATTTTTATACTTTTCTTTTTGTCGCATTTTGATTGAGTAAAGCTATTCAAATATAAAATTGAATATAATTTATTGTTTTTGTAGGATATTTCTCTGTGCAAATATTTTAAACGCTTACTGCAAAGAACAGCATATTCCTTATAATTTAATAAATATATAGCAAATACTTCACAAACACATTTTGAACAATAAAATGGACTGAGCAATAAAATTGATGTAGAAACTATTACAGACGTTGACATCATAAAATGACACAACACATACAGAGTGCCACTGCTATGATTTCCTCATGATTATACACATCGCCATTTTCACCAACGCTTTCAAAGATATGTTTACTTTGAAAGCAATGCTGGCATGCTGAATGTTGTTGAAGTCTGTGTTTAGCATTGATGTAGCAAATCATTTTAATCTAAGCATCACTTAGCAATCCAGTAATTCCTAAAGACAACTAGCAGCCATTAACATCGGGAACAGTCCTCATCCTGGTGAAGAATCTCTGAATGCTGTTTTTTATCTCGTTGTTCCTAAAGCTGTAGATTATGGGATTCATCATGGGTGGGACAACATTTCCAATTATGACCATCGTATTATAAACTTCTACTGACAACTTGACTCCTGCTCCAGGAAGAATGTAGGAAATCAACAAAGGAAAATAAAAAAGTCCCACCACCAATAAGTGGGTGAGACAGGTGCTGTAAACCTTACTCTTTCCTTCGGTTGAAGAAATTTTAATGGCAGCAAGAGCAATCCGACCATAAGAGAAGAGGATTAACAACAAGGGAGCCAAACCTAAGAGAAAAACTATGCAAGAAAGGAGAAGAAGGAATTTTGGATCATAATTACAAGCAACTTGCACCATGGTTGAGTAATCACAGAAACAATAGGGAAGAATGTTAGAACGACAAAAAGAAAGCTCACTGGCAAAACTGACAAATGAAGTGTTCAAAACAAATGAAAAAACAGGCAGGAGTGAAACCACAATCCAAACAAATTTCATCGTAATGATTGACTGATACCTAAGAGGATGAATAACTGCTATATAACGATCAATTGCCATAAACATTAATAGAATGGATTCCATTTGTTCGAGATTCAGTATAACATACATCTGTAATAAACAAGCTGCATATGGAACTGCTGAGGCATCAAAGTGAAGATCAGCCAACATCTTCGGAATAAGGATGGTGCTGTTAGCCAAGTCGATTACTGCTAAAGTGCTTATGTAGATGTACATCGGGGTTTGCAGTTGTTGATTAAATCTGATGACGAAAAGTACCAACAGATTTCCAAAGAATGACACCAAGTAGACAAACACAAGGACCGCAATTGTGAAACTTCTTTGATCAGAACTGATCACGCAGTGAAGTACAAATTCTTCTACCGAAATAGTTGTGTTACTCATTATGGATATTTCTCTGCTGCAAAATAAGAAAAAAATAAAAAAAAGAACAAAAGTTATTATTACAAAGTTTATTGTGAAAATTACAATGTAATGTCAATGCTGAGAGGTGCTAGCTAGTGGCATGGATTACATTGGGTCCTTTTTTGCTCAAGTGTTTGGTGTCCAGTTCACAGAAGGGCAGAGAGTGTAACATACTAAAAATAAACTCGGTCTCAGTTTAGTGATTTTAGATCCACGATATCCTTGGTGAATTTGAAACTGGGAATTTGTAATGGTGCTCAACATGTGAGAATGTTGCAGTGCAGTAAGATAGATTGATCACTCACAGAGTAATTGTCACCCGGGATCCATGGTATGAAACTAATCCCAGTTTCCCCATTATTCTCCATCCAGCTATTATTCACTTAGTCATTGTCAATGAAGGAATGAATTAATTAGCCCATTTTAAACATATAGCTTAGTCTTAATATTACTTCATTAAAGATTCTTCATTGTCAATACCACTCACCTTATTTAAGTGGCACTTCAGTATGTTTTTCCTTTGTTATTGTTATTTAATGTTGTTACCTATATATGAAACGGATAATAAGGAATAATATAAACAAATCATATACTCAGCATAAATGCAAAGAGTAAAAACAAAGCATTGTGCCCAACATACAATTTTAAAGGCTATCTTGAAGTAAATTCAGTCAATCCTCAACTTTCGCCCGATAACATTACAAGAAAACCACGTGAAAGTCAAAGACGTGAATGTTAACATATTAAACCTATGGGAAATAGGTGTTAGCTTCCTGTAACCACCAAAAACTGCAGTCTTTCACTAGAGAGTTCTCAAAATACACTTTTCCGCAAGCAATTCTTTATACCAAAAGATCATTTCTGATCATATGCACTTTTCATAACACAGTAATCATGAAATAACCCAGAAAACGTAGTACACTAAATAAAATTGGTAACATGCAAAACATTTTTTGCACAAATTATACCCTAGAATTCTGTGACCTTTACTGCTAACATCTCAATAAAAAAACACGTTGGTCGCTGCTGTCAGAAGACCCCAAGACTGGCACCTCCAACACTCTATCCTTCACGGCTGATGGATGGCATTGAAGATCGTGAAGGATGCACTGGCTTGAAATAATCCATCAGCAACATCTGCATCATGTGCC
Organism: Erpetoichthys calabaricus; assembly: GCF_900747795.2. Classification (NCBI taxonomy): domain Eukaryota; kingdom Metazoa; phylum Chordata; class Cladistia; order Polypteriformes; family Polypteridae; genus Erpetoichthys; species Erpetoichthys calabaricus. The sequence continues at coordinate 305,236,597 of NC_041397.2, read as the reverse complement.
ACTTGAGATCCTTAAGGGTTTCTGTCTATGGGAGAATAACATAAGTGGGCCGATATTTAACCTTAACGCTGCAATCAATGATGGGATCGGTACTCTTGATGTCTCTAGCCAGTCCCTACTTTGCTAATTTTTGTCGATATAATGTTCCGTCGATTTGTTAACACCAAACTTGCAGCTGCCAGCATTTCTGCACAAAGTTTATTGGCAGTCTTGATGTCTCTTGCCAGTCTCTACTTTGCTCCTTTTTGAGGATAAAACAACATCATCCATTCTTTAACACCAAACTTGCAGCTACCAGCATTTCTGCACAAAGTTTATCAGCAGCCCTGATATCTTCAGCTAGTCTTTACTTTTCTCTTTTAAAACGCACCATTGATTCATTAAAGTCAAACTCACAGCTGAGAGTAGCTGCTGTCATTCCGGCCCAAAGTTTATCCAACACCTATATTTTCTCACTAAACCGCATCACTGACTTTGCACACTTGGACTTAGAGTCCAAATGATGAATGCAAGAGGAGATCTTTACTCTTCCATGGTAGGGTGCATGAGACCACCAACAAATTTGTGTGCATCACACCATTCATTTGTTTTTCCCTAATGCACATTACCATGATGCCCACAAATGTGCGTGGGTGTGAACACAAAAGTAAAAATAAGGTTACTAATAAAATTGTGTGAATGCTTGAAGTCGTGAAAGTAAATACGCAAATATGGATCCACTATAATAATAAAATACTCTGTTTGAACGGATATACAAAAATGACCATTTACACTTGCCAAATGTAGCACTGAAATCCAGCATCTGATATAAGTGATGATATCACAGACATAGTGAAAATGGCAGCATTTTTTTTATCAGTGAAATGTAGATGAAATTCAATTTACTCTGACAAATGAAAAGAATGGTGTATCGTCGCCAACTCTCCTGCCCTATTATCCATCCATCCATTTTCCAACCCGCTGAATCCGAACACAGGGTCATGGGGGTCTGCTGGAGCCAATCCCAGCCAACACAGGGCACAAGGCAGGAACCAATCCTGGGCAGGGTGCCAACCCACCGCAGGACACACACAAACACACCCACACACCAAGCACACACCAGGGCCAATTTAGAATCGCCAATCCACCTAACCTGCATGTCTTTGGATTGTGGGAGGAAACCGGAGCGCCCGGAGGAAACCCACGCAGACACGGGGAGAACATGCAAACTCCACGCAGGGAGGACCCGGGAAGTGAACCCAGGTCCCCAGATCTCCCAACTGCGAGGCAGCAGCGCTACCCACTGCGCCACCGTGCCGCCCCCTGCCCTATTATTTGAAGGTTAAATGTTGTACATTAACAAAGTTTCACTTTAAGCTAAACTGTTCGCCATTCAGAACAAAGATCACACTCTGGAATTCAACAAGATTAGCAGAACTATTTCCCGATATAACAAAAGAAACGTCCTGAGAGTTTAGGAGCACACATTGATACAGCGCATTGCAGCACCCACCACATGAAAAACCAACTCAGAATCGGACCCGAGTGTAGCCATGCAACAGGTGACACCTCAGCACCACACAAGTTCAGATGAAGTGGAACACTGTGAGGTTTTTTACGGTGGCTGGAGTGCCAATTCTGCCACCAACCCCCAAGTTTTCCCTACAGGTTGGAGGACCTACATTCAGGGCTGGATACAGGTTAACATTATACCCAGGACAGAGCAATTGCAGGTTAAAGGCCTTGCTCAAGGGCCCAACGAATTGGCATTTACGGGATTTGAACTGGCAACCTTCTGATTGCCAGTGCAAATCCCCGGCCTCAGAGCCACCACTCCGCCCTGAACTAACAGTTATATATGATTAACCCGAGTGCCACAGCATGTCCAAGAATTATAAATACTCCTTCATTTCAGTCCCATCTCAGTTCAGCCCAAAACCTGCTTAAGGTAAATGTGCCTGCATCCCTTGGTATAAATGAAGGAACATGTGAATCATCCAGAGCTTTTTATTTAATAAGGAGAAAATCCCTGACATATTTAAGGCATTTCAGTTACAGTCCCGTCCTGCTCACTGTGTGCAGTTTACATGTTCTCCTTGTGTCTGCATACATTTTCAAGGGGAAATTGTGGTTACATTCTTGTACAAGTGAGTGTGGATGTGTGAACACAAATGTGGGCTACAATGGTCTGGTGGCTGGTTCAGTGCTGGCTCCTGTCATGTGGTTGATGGTCTAAGAAACAGGCTTCTGATCTACACACTCATATAATGGAATAAGCAGGTTATATAATAGAAGGTGCAAGAAAATAAAATGAAAATTAGAAACACAAAATCACAAGAATTTTAAGGAACCAACCAAAAAAAAATGTAAGAAACTAAATGCATCTATAAAAATTATTTCACGTATACATCTTGCATTGACAGATAGACAGTAAACAAAAACTCAAAGATGCTATCAAAGAAAATGGTAAACTTATTCATGAAGTGTAAGTTTCATATTCACCCAGCATCAGTAATACTTTATCATTACCCTTGGTATTCTCACATGTCTGGCTTTCACTTGCACTCTCGCCTTTCTCCCTTCCTCTCACTCTCATCAGGACATCTTACCTCCTCACTTCACTTCAAGCACTTCAAACCTTTGTTAAGGGATGTCTTGTATATAAAACATATAACCCACCGTGACGTAGCTTTGTTAAGATTCTTCTCGGATGTATTTCACTTTCACTGGAAGTTCATCGCAGTCATTCATCTTTCTAAAAATTAGATCACACTCTTTATATTATCCTCTCCAGTGTATAATAAAAAACTAAAGTTATGTACGTAATATTCCTCGAATCCATCACATTACATACTAAATGCTATTGAACACTCGAAACCTGATTCATGTTGCTCATCGAGACTTCAATGGGACAGACGGAGGTCTCATCCAGTGTCTGTGCCTGTTGTTATTTCTATTACAAACATCCCCAATGAGAAGCATTTATTGAAAACAATGATGTCTATTACAAATGTTAAATCATTGAGAAAAAAATAGTTCAGGAGAATGAAACAAAGTTTGCTAAATATCCTGTAAAGCTGAATACACTTTATAGTATCTTGGCATTTTATAAAAATGAATACTGTCTTTTCTGTGTTTTGAGTATTTGAACAATCCTATTGCCGTTCATTTTTTTCCAGTGACCATTCTTCCTTCTTTGTTTCTCTCCCAGAGAAGGTAAAAGGATGTCATATTAAATCAAAGCTGACAGTTTTCTGTTAAGTGAATATTCTTTAATTCTTCCCCACAGCCTGCAAATTACCAGGAGTGCCCTGTAACTGATGATGAGTCTCATTAATAAACCGAACTGCTGAGTCATATAAATGACTACTAAAAAAGAATTCATCAGAACAACTGAAATAAAGAAACAAGAGTCCATCAAGACAATGAAACAAATTACATTTAGATTTCATAAACTTGGAATAGCGACTCAAGAGAACATTGACACCCTCTGTAAAATCTTCATAGGGCTTCTTTTTGGAGACTGTGCTTTATTTAAATATAACTCTATTTTTTTCTCCTTTGAGACATGATCAAAAGAGACTGCGGCACTACAGACAACTTCCTTTACATTCCCAGGTGTTTTGTAATGAGTCAATGCCATTTTAAGATTCCTCTATGGATTTATTTTACAACAAAAACAATTTATTTCTTGTTTTTACCCAAATCACACAAGGAATGCCTCAATGGGCTTTAACAGGCCCTGTTTTTTTGACAGCCCACTGAGCCTTGAATCTAAAAGAAGACAAGAAAAAAAAAACTCCCAAAAAACCTTCAGGGAAAAAATCTTGGTAAGTGCAATTCAAAGAGAGACCCCCTTTCCAGGTATGCTGGGCATGCAATGGGCGTCAAAACATGGGGTAAATATAACACACAAAACAGAACACAAGTAATCCTCTTCACAGAGCTAGACAGCCATTCTGTCATGACCACCTCAGAAATACAACACAGCAGTACAAAATACTTGGTGAGGAGTGCCGTGCAAGAACAAAGTGCAACCGCAGGCTGCCATGACCACTCTCAAGACAAAATGCAAGAATAAATTATACAACTCACTAAATACAGAACTATCACATGTAATGATACAAATTTATTAAAATGCATAAAAAATAGAAACTAATTAACATAAATGAAAGAGAATAATATCTGTCCATTAGTCAACTGTAGAACCACTGCTAATTTGTAGAGAAGGAGTCAGACAAGTCAGACAGAGCCAGAGTCCTGATGACTTCAGCCAACCAGCAACCTCCCACCTAGTGGCCATTCTACAGCTGATTCAGTGCTGGGCTGGTCAATCAGTTGAAAGAACCCTTCTACCTGATGACTCCAGTGCTTCTTTATCAGACTTTTCCATAGGCAGGCAAATAACTTGGCAGTAGAGCAGTGGAACCAAGTGCCACATAAGGATACTGAGAAAAAAAACAGAATAGGTAGGGGTTAGTCATAGTTGACAAATATCATATTACTTATATTTTAGTATTAATGACTAACAAACAGAGATGCAGTATGCATAGTTAATCAGCAGCTCTAGTCAGGGTATGCTAAACTGAAGTAGTGAGCCTTCAATCTGGATTTAAGTACTGAGACTGAAGGGGCATCTCTTATAATTTATATCAGTCTGACCATTCCACTGCTTTGGGGCCCTGTAACTAAAAGCTCAACCTCCCACTATTATTTTGATAATGCTTGCATAAGTAAGCCATGCCCCTTAAAGTTGGGACGGTATAAAGGTGAGGGCTCATAGATGATGGTCTCAGTTGACAGAATTTTGTCCTGTATGCACAAGCTTCCAGCGGCAGACCTGCGGGTTGCGCATTACCAAATTTAAGTTAAAGAAGCATTAAACTTGAAGCAGCTCTATTTTATAAGGTTGTAAGGAAGTGAGCTTACCGTTTGTGTGTTGAGGATGCTGCTGCGGGAACGCGGGGCCATCTAGCGGGTGAGCGCTGCGAGGCGTGGTGTGTCTGGACACGTGGAGCCAGTATAGTGGCCAATACGGGCTCCACCGCACATGTTCATTTTTACATGCCGGTGTCCTCGCAGCCTCTCCAGCACAGGTGGTTTAAGGTGCGGCAGAGTCAGAGATGGGGATTCCATATTGTAAATAAATGATTTTACTTACTGGTGAGTCAGCAACAGGTGTGCTTGAGCTCAGCATAACCATTGGCTGTCCCGGGGGGTTTATCACAGAATACATTAACTTCTGTGTGGACACTGTTGTTCCCAAAAAAACTGTTCGTTGCTTCCCCAACAATAAACCCTGGGTAACTAAAGACATCAAAGACACACTCAACAAAAAGAAGAGAGATTTCAGAAATGGTGACAAAGAGGAGTTGAGACTGGTACAGAGGTAGCTGAAATCTAAGATTGCAGAGGGGAAAGACTGCTACAGGAGGAAGCTGGAAAGCAAACTCCAAGAAAACAACCCCAGGGAGGTGTGGAATGGAATGAGGGCCATTACTGGCTTGAAACAAAAGAGAGGTGTTGGGATGGATGGAGACGTGGAATGTGCAAACAACCTGAATCTGCACTTTAATAGGTTTGACTCCCCTACGTCTCCTCCCCCCACACTCAGCTCTTCTCACCTTCTCCATTCTCCTCCCCCCTGTCCTGCCCCCACAGCCTGTCTCTCTCTGTCCCTCTCAGCTGATGACATCAGAAGGGAACTGTGTAGACTTCATCCCAGTAAAGCCGCAGGTCCTGATGGCATCAGTCCCAGGATGCTCAGGTGCTGTGCTGCCCAGCTGTGTGGAGTTCTACATCTGATCTTCAACATGAGTCTGAAACTGCAGAGGGTCCCGTCACTCTGGAAGATATCCTGTCTGGTTCCTGTCCCCAAAAAGACCCACCCGTTGACCCCTAGCGACTACAGGCCAGTGGCTCTGACTTCACACGTCATGAAAGTGCTGGAGAGACTTCTCCTGAAACATATGCGTCTGCTGGTGGAGCCCTGGCTGGACCCCCTACAGTTTGCTTATCGGACCCGTATCGGCATGGAGGACGCCATCATCTATCTGCTGAACCAGGCTTATTGTCATTGCTGGGAACACTGTGAGGGTCATGTTTTTTGACTTCTCCAGTGCTTTTAACACAATCAGACCATCACTGCTGGGGAATAAGCTCACGGAAATGCAGGTGGACGCCCCATTGGTAGCCTGGATTATGGACTATCTAACCAATCGACCACAGCATGTCCGGCTGAAGAGCTGCTGCTCTGATAGCATCCTGAGCAGCACGGGGGCGCCGCAGGGAACTGTCCTATCACCCTTCCTCTTCACCCTCTACACGTCTGACTTTAGGTACAGGTCACAGTCATGTCACCTGCAGAAATTCTCTAATGACTCTGACATTGTGGCCTGTATCAGGGATGGACAGGAGGATGAATACAGGAGGGTGGTGGACAGCTTTGTGGAGTGGTGTGAGCTAAACCTTTTACAGATAAACATCACAAAGACAAAGGAACTGGTTGTGGACTTTAGGAAGCAGGCTCCTTTTCCCACCCCTGTCACCATCAGAGGAACTGATGTTGAGGTGGTTGAGGACTACAGGTACCTGGGGGTACACATTGACAGTAAACTGGACTGGTCCAAGAACACCAACACAGTTTTCAAGAAAGGGCAGAGCTGGCTTTACCTACTGAGGAGGCTCAGGTCTTTCAATGTCTGTAGGAAAATGCTGACTATGTTCTATCACTCTGTGGTAGAGAGCGTGGTGTTTTTTGCAGCTGTGTGCTGGGGCAGTGGGGTGAAGACAGCTGAGGCCAACAGGCTGAACAAACTGATTAAAAAGGCTGGTTCTGTCCTGGGTGTCAGACTGGAGAACCTGGCGGAGGTGTCTGAGAGGAGAATGCTGAAAAAGCTTCTTGGTATCATGGACAACCCCTCTCACCCCATGCACGCCTCCTTGATGGGTCATCAGAGCACACACAGCAAAAGACTCATTGCCTCCAAGTGCAGAACCGAACGCCACAGGAAATCCTTTCTACCTGTGGCAATAAGACTGTATAACTCTTCCTCATTCTGTAGGTGATCTTTTTCAGAATTTTTTTTTTTTCAGAATTTGTTTCATCCCATCATCACATGCTGCTATCTCATTTATTCATGGCACAAACACTAAGTCACTTTTCATAACCACTTGCACTAATAATCTGTAGTTTTATTATATCTGTTATAGTTTTAGTTATAGTTGTTTGTTGCTTTGCACAAATTAGTTATATAGTTATAATACAAACTATTAGTTATAGTTATTTGATACTTTGTTTAGAGTTATTTTGTTATTCTGTTTATTTAGTTATTCTGTTTGCACTATTACTACTGATCTTTTTAACTCTTTACTACCTTATCTTTATTCCTCTTGTTGCACTGAGCATGTATATGACAAAAGAATTTCCCTCGGGATAAATAAAGTTCTTATCTTATACACGCGCGACCCACAGGGGTTCAATTTTAAATACATAGTTGCTTGGGGTGCATGGCGGCACGCGGCGAGAACACGCCGAGAACGCGCTAGCGTCTATCTGGATAGGTACGTAAGATTGACAGGGTGGCAGATTGGCTGGACAATCTTGCTGGTTATATTTAAGGAGTTACTGGCCAACAGGGGTCGTCAGTGGACCAAAAGCCGAGGTAGGAGTAAGCACTGCTGAGCTATTGGAGTAGCAGTTGTGATTTTGGTGGCTTTGTAAATATTCTTTTGTATATAGAGTTATATATCTCCTAGTGATCATTTTTGTGGATAATTTTGATTTTGGTGCATTGTTTTTGTTTTTGTATATACACACACTTGTTTTTGTTCTTGTGCATTTTTTTTTCTTTCCTGTTGGAGAAGCTTCTTGAGCCAGAGATAAAAGAAGACAACCTTCATTGTTGGAGTGTGTGTGTGTGTGTGTGTGTAGTTTTTGTAGGAGTGCACTGTTTTTTGTAAACACCATATTTTTCCCTTTTTTGTTTTTATTTATTTCTGAAGAAGTGTCAGTGCTGAAGGACTATGTCTCAAAGGCCACCAGACACTGCTGCATTTTTGGTTGTACAGCACTCTTGTAAATAAACTTGCACCATTCACCCTTCAATTTTTATCTGTGTCTCCTCTCTCCACTGATCCTGTTCGGTTCATAAACCATCAGATGTCCAGAGTGTAGGCTGGGACCACTTCCCACTACACGGGATATCACAAGACTTGCTTGAGAGAGCTGAAAATTTAGAATTGTTTTTTTATTTTGTGTTCTTCTTCCATATTTAATTAATTGCATTACTTGTCATTCTAAAGGGCAATGTTTTGGCAACTTTTTCTTTCCACAAATAATCTTATAAAGCCTTAAAATATACTTTCCATATAATACTATTGTAATAAATATTAACACTTTTGCCTATGTTCAATTAAAATACGATAAAAATTAAATCCAATACAAATATCTTCGTTGGTAGCTACAAACAGTAGATGACGTGTTGTAATAAAAAAGGGGAGCCGTAACATGGCTGACATTAGCATTGTGATTGCCTTTTCAATGTGACATTACTCATGAGAGTGATCAACACAAGGAATTTTTTTCAATAAAGTGATCTTAAAGATACAATATTTTAATTGACCCTATTCAAAAGTAAATATTATATTTAGAAAATTAAGTTAAGTAGTAATGGTGAAATAGTGTTAGATTATCTGAAGCCTATAGTTTTTATGAACAGTGGTCACCCAGACTTTGTTTCTGGTTGCGAAGAGGGCCCCAAAAATGAAGGTCCACCATTGGCTTGTACTAGTTCCATTGAAATTGGAAATTCCAACTATACTTGTTTCTCACAGGCTAAACAAAAAGGGAATGTCACGTTACGCGGCTTTTCCAGCGATTTCCAGCTGTAACCTTCATTTACATAAACTTAGCAAGTTAAAGGCAGTTGGTAGCACGCTCCTGTGAAGCCAGCGGCCTATAATGACATATCCAGAGACTCACTTCAACTAGTCTATGACTCACTCATATAACATTAAACATGTCTGACTTTGTCTTAAGTTGTAGGGGTGGCTCTGTGTGCATGAAAGCTGACAACCAATGAATGCTCATCTGGAAATACAATGCATAGAATGCAGTGAAAAGCAATAAGAAACATGGGTGTTTTGGACCTCACGAAGCTCGTCTGTCTGATGTGCCATGTTTTATGTACCATGACAGAATGGAAAAACATGAAATAGTAGAGACTGCAGCTGAACTCACCACAGTGGTTAACGCTTCTTACAGTACCAGCTCAGCCAAGCCAGACATTTTTGGCTGTCAGGAAAAGGGGAAAGCACAACTGTTCTGGAAGGTCAGCATTCAGTTAGTAATTGCAACATTGTCAGTTATTTTCAGTTGTTTCAAACTGACATGGTCCAGTAAAGAAATCAGCAACTTGTCTTGGTAAATCTGACCCCACGACTAGAAGGTGCTGGAAGGGGATGTGGGCACTTAATGCTCTGAACCATTTTGTTAATAGTTTTTCCTTCCCCCTGCCACCTTCTTCCAATGGCCAGTCTCCCACACTATCCCTACTACATCCACATCTCCTACCACATCAACTGGAATAACAAGTTACAAGTCCTCCCCTGACCATCAGTGTGGGCTGTTCATAACTGATGACCAAATAAGGAGAAAACTGAAGAAGCTACACACAGGAAAAGCAGTGTGACCAGATGGAGGCAGTCCTCAGGTTCTTAAGGCCTATGATGACCAACATTGTGGTGTCCTTTGTCACCTGTTCATTTTGTCCCTATGGCTTCAGAAAGTGTTCCTGCTGTGGAAAACATCCTGCATCATTCCTGTTCCAAAGAAGGCAGACACCTCTTCACTTAATGACTACAGAACTGTGGCACTTACGTCTCATATCATGAAGACCTTTGAAAGAGTGGTCCTGGACTATATGAGTTCTCTTGTGGTAGACCACCTGAACCTACAGCAGTTTGTCTAATGGACCAAGATTGGAGTGGAGGATACAATTATCATTCTGCTCCACAAGGCTTATTCTCACCTGGACAAAGCTTACCGCACTGTGAGGATGATGCTTTTGATTTCTCCAGAGCCTTCCGTACCATGCAGCCATCCCTGTTATGGGATCAACTCAGAAATATGCAGCTAGATGAGCCTATGAACCTGGATAATGGACTATCTGTCGGGCATTGACATTATTTAGCATAATTGTGCCAAGAAACTCTCCTGGGGCCCCTTTTTACCAACAGCAATATGCCTGAATTATTTCTCACAGTCACTGTGACGGCCAGGTCAAAAGTCATTCTGATGTGTGTTCAGGCCATAGTGTGTGTGTGTGTGCATTTATTTATTTGTTTGCTTATTTATTTATGTATATATCTGTTTAGGTATTTATTTATTTAAAGAGCTTCAGTAAAAAGCCACATTTCTATCATTTAGTATTATATAGTGCATTTTCTATCTATCTATCTATCTATCTATCTATCTATCTATCTATCTATCTATCTATCTATCTATCTATCTATCTATCTATCTATCTAGAAGTGATGTAATATGACATCAGCTTAAGATACAGCCAGATGAGGGCAAGTGAAACAAAAAAGTATGCCTAAAATAATAAAAAAAACAAATAAATGTAGGGAGACAATAAGACCTTTCTTTAGTGATAAACATCTGTCTTTATCCCTCGTTCAGAACACAAACCTGTGATTAAATAATTATCACAACAAATTAAAAACGCTTCAGAACTTTGATGGAAACAATCAAGCCTATTGCTGTTCACCACTAGAGCAGTACCACATAAGTAGCAAAAATCACCTGGAGGACCACTCTAAAAAATGACCTAGAAGAACTTATGATGACCATTGAGATTGCAAGAGAGATTTCCAAGGACAGACAGAGATGGAGATCACATACTAACCAATGCTCCGGACAGTTAAGTATCCTTCTAGTATTGAAACTGGTGTTCAAGTGCATTTTTGCAATAAAAATTCCTATAGATGATCGGTATGAAAAGTATGAAACTGAACATGTTTCAATTCTAGGAAATGAACCAATAAAATGTGAAAATTACCATTCATTTAGACTCTTGGCCTATGTGATCGAATACACCCAGTGACCTCATCCATCCTTTAGAAAACCAGACAGCTACATTTACAAATCCACCTTAATAAAGTGTCTGTCTGGTTGCTATGTCTCTGCTATTCCAACAAATGGTGCATCAGAAATTAAAACTGGTTTTGCAAACTCCATACCAAATGGCATATAAAAGAGACTTATGCATTGTATGGTGCAATGCACACGTTAACACTGAGGTCTACGTTGATTGTTTAGGTTTCAACCCATCTTAGACAGGTAACACAACTAGTTCACCTTATAAAAGGTTAACTGTCTGTGTGTGTCCTTCTGTGGGTCTGTCTGGCTACTATGTTTCTGCCTTTCCATTTTTAGTAATAAAATGCATTGCATTATTCATTCCAACAGATGGCACATCTCAAGCATTGGCACTGCTTTTATGAATTCCACATTAGTTGACAAATAACAGACATATGCTTTGCAAATGTTAACACTGACGTCTATGTTGATTGTCTTAAATTTCAGCCTTTCTAAGACAGGTAGCACAGGTAGAATGATATAAACTGTTATCTAATACAGAGCTAATGTTTTATTGTAAAAACTGAAATCACATCAACACAGTAAAGCTTTTTATTCAGTCAAAAGAAAGATTTTGAGTAGCAAAATTTCAACGTTTTGTTTTCTATTAAAAAAGATTCAGAACATTCATAAAAATAAGCCTGCTCATATTGGCCTAATAAAAAGTAAAATGCTTCAGAAATGTTAATTGTTGAACAAATTCGAGATTTTTAGCATTTAAAAACTTGCATTCCGTATTTTACAGTATATCACTCACTTCATCATATGCATTACTATCGTACATAAAGTAATACATCATTCTTGCCATATAAGTACATGGTGTACTGTATATATTCTTTATAATTTAATCACAGTGTTCTTCAAAGTCACCAATCTGATTTCCAGTCCAACATGTTACTCACAAGATAACACAGTGACAAATAACAGAAGTTTACTCAGTTTACTCTTCTCTTTAATTTTCACAGTTTTTTTGCCTCAATTTACTATTCACTTTAATTATAGGAACAGCGTACAGTAAAGGGTTTTATATCTTGCATTTTTCAAATACCTTGCTAAACTGTAAATCAGAATGCATATTTGAACACTCTACTTTCAATCAGTTTTAAGCTTCCATCTCTTTATTTTTCAGATTTTGACACTATTAATGGCTTTTAACTACTGGAGCTGTCTTTGTTCCTGTAAAAAGCCTATATATGCCTCCTCTTATCTCCTCATTCCTGAAGCTATAAATGATTGGATTCAGCATAGGAGGTACAACATTGCCAACAATCACCATTGTGTTGTATGCTTCTTCAGAAAGCTTCACGCCAGCTCCCGGTAGTATGTAAGATGTAAGCAATGGAACATAAAAGAAGAACACGACCAGCAAGTGGGTCAGGATGGTGCTGAATGCTTTCTTTTTCCTTTCTGCCGATGAAATCCTTATGGCTGCTATTGTAATGACGCTGTAGGACAGCAGAATAAATATCATAGGGATGACCCCTGTAATGATAACGATGACAGACAAAAGCAGCAAGTATTTTGGGTCATTAGTACAGGCAATCTGGACCATTGTGGCGTAGTCACAGAAACAATACGGTAAGATATTGGTGCGACAAAAAATAAGCTCTCGTGCAAAAAAGAGGTATTGTGAGTTAAACAAGAAGACAAAAACATTCATCATGATAACACTTAGCCAGACTCTTTTGTTTGTAACAATTGTGTTATACCTCAGAGGGTGAACTACAGCTACATAGCGGTCAAATGCCATTAAAGTGAGGAGGAGAGACTCCATCTCTTCAACATTCAAAATAATAGACATTTGAAAAAAGCAAAGCCCATAAGGCACCGGAGAGAGCAGGACTCGAAGGTCAGCAAGCATTTTTGGAATGAGGATTGTGCTGTTAGCCAAATCGATCACCGCCAAAGTGCCAATGTAAATGTACATCGGTGCATGAAGCTTGTCATTCAGAATTATGACGATAATTACCAGGAGGTTTCCAAAGAGAGAAAGTAGATAAATGAAGGCGAGTGCTGCGATTATATAACGTCTCTGGTCTGCCTCGATTAAACAGTGCAGCACAAATTCTGAAGATGAGAAGGTCTCGTTGTTCATTTCCGGAGCTGCAAGGTTAACAACAGCAAAACAAATTAGGTTCACAATCGACATTACGTTGGATAATCCACTACTAACAGAATGAGTGCCAGCTGTATGGAACGTATTAAAGCTCTCCAACGTCCTTGGCTTTTCATGACTACGTACAAAAATAGAACATACAAATACTCCATATTTCTATTATGCAATTTCTGAATTTATAACTTTAAGGATTTATTATTTTCAACCACAAATTAAAATATTTAAGAGTCAAGAATCAAATTATAAGACAACTAGTAGCAGCGCACTGCACATAACATGCAGTGAATACACTTGACTTGAGCATTCATAGTTTATCCTCTTTCTCTGTACATTTATCATTGATTTGCTCAGAGGTTGATGCACTTGTAGCTTCCTGAGCAGCTCTTCTTTTCTCCACACTAGTGGCCCGCTACTTCTTTTCTTTTGTCAGCATCTTTTTACGTTAAAACTGATTAAGTCATTGTTTATGTTGCAATTACTTACTACATTTTCTTTCATTTTTCACTTAAGCTGGCACTTAAGTTTTCAATCTGCCTAAAGAATGATTTAAGATATGAAGAGGTAGGGGAAGTGACAGCAAAGGTGGTAGGGAATGAGAACGGCGCCCGTACGGATGCGCCGCACATCCACCCTGCTGCCCGCTGCCGAGAGTTGATTCTACAATAAAATAAAATAAAAATAAAAAGAGGAATAACCTTGGAGGTCAATCATCTCCCCGAAAGCGAACAGTAGAGGTCACGTAGTATATGTGTACCAAATTTCATGTCAATAGTTCAAACGATTTGCAAGCTACAGATGATTTAAAACCCTGGACAGAAAAACAAACAACCATGTTGCGTATTAAATATAAAGATAATCAATAACGAGATTCCATTTTTCTGTTGCTGCACCAACGTTTTCCGTTGAAAGTCTACTGGGACCAGAGAGTATTAGTAGCATATAATGCTATTTTATAAATACATATCATAATTCTACAATTAGGAAATTTGCCATATATTTGATTTTTGACTGAGAAAAGACTGCTACAAATTAATTAATAATAATCCCAACATGAAGAAAATTTTTTGTGATAAATTTCTGCCCAGTTCAGAGTTCTTACCTTTTCATGTGTGAGAAGACTTAACTTTATGAAGGAATATTTCGGACCAAATTAAATACATAAATAATCAAATAAATAAAAATACTGCGAAATGTGACCATAAATAAAGGAGAACAGTAAAAGTTGTGAGCTTAAATAAAAAAGAATGTGCCACAAAATATACAGTATATTTTTCTTCCTTATTTGTGTATTCATTTTTGAAAATTTTGTCCATAATTTTCCTCCGTATGCAACATGAAATACATCACAAAACGACATAAAACTGTCACTTTCACTTGTCAAAACTGAGGGGCCAGGCTCTAGTGAGGGCTGTGTTTTAATTGGTGAATTGTCAGAACTCCAGATTTAAACCTTCAACCATCAAATGCCACATTTATAGCAGATACTTCTGATGATGGCTCCTAACAAATGAATTTGCAGTTTATAGAACTAGAGTAGACAGTTTGTCCAGGAATCCTGGGCAAAATTTTCTTGGACTTGTAGTCCACGTGCACAGTCACAACTTTGAGCATGCGCATGAGCCACAGGATTTCCAAGTCAAGCAAAGCACATCCGTCCACTCTGCAGATGATTCGCCGATCAAAACACAGCACTAAGTGACACGAGCCAGGTGGCCGAGGTATAAGCAGTTTGCTCATAATTCCAACCTTAGGATTCTAAAGTCTGCATTTTGCCTCCTCCAGCGCTCATTTCAGACAATAACAACCCAACCTTGAGGACACTGACATTACTTTAAGGAAGCAAGTGTTTTTTTTTTTGGGGGGGGGGGGCAGATGTTTTTTCTTGTCTTGTTAGTCAAGTCTTAGGGGCAAAAAAACAGGGCCTGTTATATACCATTGAAGTATTCCTTGTGTGAGTTTGGGCAATGCAAGAAATAAATTGTTGTAATTATTAGAAATATTTTTGGTTTCCCCTATTGGCATAGACACAACAATAAATGGTGAATAAGTACCAGTTATGAATATCCCTGTTTTTTATAGATTAAAGACTTGATTCATTTTTTTTACTCATTTTTATAAGCTGCTGTTGGGGCACAGGGATGATATATTCGTGAATAATAAATGAAGAAAGGGAAAAATGTGATTTAATTTGTTAAATTTGTGGCCTTTCCAAGATCTGTCACAGACATAGGTTTTCAGAAGCCATTCACAAAAAGGACCTCATGCCTTCACTGTTCCACAATCTGCAGCTAAAATAGAAAACCTCACTATCATTTGCATTAAGCAGTATTTTTATAAAAAGTTACCCTCTGAAAATGAGCAGTAATATTGTCTGCCATGTGTACATTACAAATATGCATCAATTAAAATAAGCTAACCACGTTTCATTTGTTTGGGAAAACAACAGCACTGCAAATAATCCAAGCTTATAAAAAGGAACATCGACCCAGCAGGAGAAATGGCACAGGACACGTGTCATAAGGACTGAATTGCCATGTCACTGTTAGCGAGGAGTATGAAGGACAACACAAATCATCATTGTTTATTAAAAATGAAAAACTATTCAGTAATTGGCAAAAAGACAGGCATTCAGGCGCAGAGCACATTTATTCAAGTAGAAAATTCTTTCTTTTGAATACTGTATCAGTATTTATGACTATTTATTGAAATTCTGCATATCATAATAATAATAATAATAATAATTCATTACATCCATACAACTCCATGGTAGGCAGTGTGGCGTACCCTGAGGTTGTGGGGTTTTATCCCACTACTGACACCGTGTGACCATGAGCAAGTCAGTTCACCTGCCTGTGCTACAATCTATTATATAGTGCCTATCTATCTATCTATCTATCTATCTATCTATCTATCTATCTATCTATCATTTAGTATTATATAGTGCATTTTCTATCTGTCTGTCTGTCTATCTATCATTTAGTATTATATAGTGCATTATCTATCTATCTATCTATCTATCTATCTATCTATCTATCTATCTATCTATCTATCTATCTATCTATCTATCTATCTATCTATCTATTCGACTTATTTGCAACTTTCCAGTGAGAGTTCAGCTGACATGTTTAGAGAAGCACACAGTTGGTTGCAGTCCCAACTTCTTGCTGTCTCCATCAGTCTGTTAAATTCTGCTTACATTAATAGAATTCTTTAAACAGCTTACCTTCTTGTGCTTTAGACTCCAGCTGGCTTTTGGTAAACAGTTTTCTTTCGTAAAACCTTTTTTTGCCTAAAAAGTAAAGAAAGTCAATCAAAAAGGTTTTTAATAGTAGTGTGTTCACACCTCTGAGATCTCCATTTAGCCCTTAAAGAGCAGCATTTTTGTTTTTAGTATTATTACCAAAATGAGACGATACCTTCAAACATCCATTGACTGTATTTTCACATTTACGGCATTGTCTGTCAGAAAACGAGCTCAGGAGGAATTTTATTGATGAGCAGCATGCAATTAGTTGTCTAATGGTGATGATCAAGAGGAGAAACACCCCAAGCATCAGCACAGCTTTTCTTTTACATGTGAGCCTAAAAGAGTGTTCAAGGCTGAGATGGCGACCCCCTATAAAAGTACTTTCTTTCTCAACATTCTTCTCCGCCACAGTGACTATCACTTTTGAGATTAATTAAGAGAGTTTCCCCAGAGCATTTATGTTTTTCTGTACCATCCATTAAACCTAGGGTACCTTGAATGCTGCATTGCTAATTACTAAAGCAAAGGTTGCCTCTTGAGTTTTCTCGTTGCATTCAAAAACAGTTGTCAATTTAAAAGAAAATAATGATGTGCATATGAAAGTCTGCAGAAGCTCAAAACAATTACATTTGGTTCAGTTAACTTAACAACCAAATTTTAAACTCACAAGGGTGGCTAAATGGCCTGTTTTACCTTCTGATGATCTGTCTGCCACAATGAAAGGCAGTACTGATGGCCAGAAAAGCACAAAACAATCAGTCAAAACCAGTTTGTCCAGACTTCCATGTAAAGACTTCCAGAGGCGGGGGGCTGTGTGTGTATGTAAATAACAACTGCTGTACAAATACAGTCACTGCTCCCTGAACCTGGAGTATGTGACTGTTAAGTGCAGACCCATACAGTATATCTCCCTAGAGAGTTTACTGTGGTCATGATTACCGCTGTTATCATAGCACCGGACACTAATGCAAACTCGGCTATTGAACTTTTACATCGCAGTATAAGCAGTCAGCTGACCAAGCACCCATGATGCTGTGTATATTGTTGCTGGAGACTTTAACTATGTGGATTTAAAACCTGTGCTTCCTAAATTCCATCAGCACATCAAGTGTGCCACCAGAGGAGCTAACATTTTGGATAAAGTCTATACAAACATTAAACAGGGCTACACCGCTAACTCACCTGGGCCACTCTGACCACACGTCACTGTTTTTAATTCTGGCATACATCCCACTCAGGAAAACTGCCCCTAACAACACAAGGACAGTTAAAACTTGGCCAGATGGAGCATCTCAGCAGCTGCAGGACTGTTTCAGTAGGACCAACTGGGACATCTTTGAACACCCAGACCTTGAAGTGTTTAGTCACAGCGTACTGTGTTATATTAAGAACTGCACAGACATTGTCACTGTGGATAAACATATCTGGGTCTACCACAATCAGAAGCCCTAGATGACCAGGGAAGTCTGGAGGCTGCTGAAAGAGAGGAACACTGCCTTCAAGTCTGGTGACAAGGTCCTCTACAGCACAGCCCATGCCAGCCTAAAGAGGGGTATGCGAGAGGCCAAGTTAGATTATAAAAGGAAGGTCGAGGAACACCTGGACAGCATGTGATGATGTGGAGCGGCTGACAATGTGGTGTAGGAATAACAACTTGCTCCTAAATATAGCCAACACCAAGGAGCTCATCCTGTTGGGGTGTCAACCAGGCCATTCCATTTACTCAAAAATGGTATTTAACAAAAATAATAAGCACTCAATGGTGCAGAGACAAACAAAATGTAAATATCTGTTGGATAACGTAAGGTTGCAATATGCAGTCATCAGGTTTTTGGTTCAGAGCCTGGTCTTGTTGGTTGTTTGTCTCCCAAAGGAAAATTCCTCTGTTTTTATAGCTCCTGGACTAGAAGAGACAGGGTCGGTTGCCATCTTACAACAACAAAAACAACAACAACAACATTTATTTATATAGCCCATTTTCATACAAATAATGCAGCTCAAAGTGCTTTACATGATGAAGAAAGAGAAAAAAGGCAAAATAAATAAGAATTAAAATAAGGGAACACTAATTAACATAGAGTAAAAGTAAGGTCCAATGGCCAGGGAGGAGAGAAAAAACAAAAAAACGCCAGACGGCTGGAGAAAAGAATAAAATCTGCAGGGTTTCCAGGCCACGAGACCACCCAGATCCCTCTAGGCATTCTATCTAACATAAATGATCAGTTCTCAAAGCTTACAACTCCATTTTGGGACTGGCGATTTGGCTTTATGTCATACTGGCTGTATGTCTGTCAAAAAATGTACACTGAGTCTCTGTTTTTGTCATAGGTAGGCATAGGCAAAGGACAGAGTAGTGCAAGCCAATCTTTAAGTCTCTCTGTCCACATGCCCAGTCTATGTGAGGCAGTATTTGTCAACCACTGGATTGTGCCGCTAGTGAATCATGGATTGCAGTCATTGTTTCACAAGTGGGTCATGGTGTGTTGCTTAAGCAATTGGCAGTGTCTGTGCAATATGTTTCCTTGTTTCTAAGTGAGCTCATTTCACAAAGGTGAAACTCGGTTGTGCTTGTTTCATAAAGGGGGCAGTTTACAATTGCTGGTAGTGAGTCGTCCATGAACTTAAAAAGGCAAAACTGGATTGCATGACCATAAAGGCTGAGAAACACTGGTGTTAGGGACTGCAGCACAGGCTGAACACATTAGATACAGTATGTGGTGGGGCAACAATCAAAACAAACTTTAAAGGGCCTTCCAAAAATCAGAAAAAAATATGAGACCCTGTGAAATAGGGTCAGAGTGGTGGCTCTGAGGCTAAGGATCTGTGCTGGTATCCAGAAGGTTGCTGGTTCGAATCCCTGTCACTGCCAAAAGAGATCCTACTCTGCTGGGCCCTTGAGCAAGACCATTAACCTGTAATTGCTCCAGGGGCGCTGTACAATGGCTGACCCTGCGCTCTGACCCCAAGGGGTATGCAAAAACTAACAAATTCCTAACACAAGAAATTGTATAAGGCGAAATAAAGAACAAAAAAAATATGTTAATGACAATAATAAAAGATTTATTACTAAGGCTGGTTTTGGCAATTTGTAGGATGTTATTACCATATTGTTTTCCTATGGCCCTCAGCTGTGAGAACAAACCTTCTTAACATGGTTGGCTGTATATCAGCATATGACTGTATTTTCACATAAATTGATTTTATTTCCTATTATAGTCTCTAAAATAAACACATTGGTCTGTAATTATTAGGGTCCATTTTTGCTTCCCATGTTATTGATTGGAGTCAGATTTGCAACTTTCTTATTTATAATGCTGAACAAACGGTGCTAGTCATTGGTTGTCCTTTACCACCAGATCACTGGCAGAATGCTTCTTTGTGTTTGCTAAAATTTCTGCATTTAACCTCCTGATTTTAATATATATCTCTCTATTATAAATGAAAATCTTGAGACGATACTATTGCCAAGAGATTTTTTCAAGTCTCGCCCTCCTCTCAACCATTTTCAACCAGGCCCATGGTCTTCTCACCTCTCATTCATGTGAATGCTTTTGTCAGACACCGTTCCTGCACTCTGAGCTCTTACAAATTTTTATGTTTTCCTCACTTTAAGTTCCCAATAAAAGAAGACTTATTATGTCCAAATCTTATTGAAGAATTTAATCTTAAAGTGTTATCAACAGAAGAACTGAGTACACGGGCAATCCTAGCACTGAGAAACGATAAAGTCAAATGAATTAACGTGAAAACTGTCGTTCGGTTTCAGAGCAATGACATGTAAAATTTTATCAGTTGACAAGAAAGGTAATGTAGTACATCTTCCACAGATAACATTAGATACCAAAGGAGATCTTGATATGCCATTCATATTAAAACGTTTACAGTTTCCCGTTATAATAGCTTTTGCTATGACAATTAACAAATCACAGGGACAAACATTCAAAAAAGTCGTTTTTTTTATTAGAGAAAAACAAACAATATTTACTCACCAGCAGTTATATGTTGCGTTGTCATGATGTAAGTCCAAACACGGAATCAAAATTCAATGCAATATTGAAAAAAAGTTAATTCAAAAAATTGTTTTTACTGAAGTTTTACAGTAACTTGTAACTTGTGTAAGTTTAAAAAGTATTTGTGTGTTAATTTCAAAGACAAACAGAACGAAAACATATAACTCAATGAATAACTCTAACGCAGCATGAAACATAATTTTCTTTCAAGTTATTACATTATACTATTTTTTACTATGGTTAATTACTCGCTGTAATGTAAAATAGTTAGTTCTATTATGCATATGTAACAATTCCCATGAAACTAACAATCTGTTTAAATTGTACATCCGCTTCCCCATACACGAGAGGCAGATCCACGAATTGGCTAGCGTGTAGCGCCCGCCCAGGGGTTGGCGAGCAAAGCAAGCATCAAGTTATTTCCTATTGAAGGCTAAAGGCTCCTTTTTGCCAGTTTTCTGTTATTATCTTTCAATTTTCATGTTTTACTGCAGTTTTTGTGCCACCATTTTGTTTTTACTTTTAGTCACAATTGCCATCATTTACCTAGTTTTTCTTGAATTAAAATGCCTGTATCTTTAGTGTAAAGTTAGCTCTTTATCTTTATAACTGTAAGAGCCATTTTCCTAGTTATATAAGATTCATAAATATTTTACAAGATTAAAATGCATAATCTATGGGAGGTTCCTAAAACCCCCATAAGTAGAATTGAATTGGTATATTCTTGCCATTTCTAACAGCTTTGAGTAAACATTATTCTTCAGTTAGTGACAGCCTTGCCATGTGTAAGGTGTAGAGACATATGGTTTTAAACCGTGACCGCGCCTGGACAAGTGCTTGTGCTAACGGGCCTACGGGCTGTTTGAGTGTGTGAAATAACTCGTGCTTATTTAAGCACAAAGCCGTATGCTTAAGGCGTACAGAAGAAGAATTTAAGAACCTTTAAGTATAAAAAGAAGAAGTAAAGAACTTGTAAGTACAAAAATAACTAAACTTTCTCAAGAAATAATTTTAATAATTTTAAAATGAACTTCTGGACTGAGAGATTTCTTTTGACATACGTTTTACCTGTGCTTGATCTCGCCTTATGCTTCGGCGGCTACAATAATATTTGAGTGTTTCTCTTTGGACATACTACCTGCTGCTGAAAAGTAATTATTAACAATCCAGGGCCCTACAAAATGTGTTCCTTTCAGCTTATTCACATAGTTGGATCTTGAACAAATTATTGATACAAGGTTTCATTGAATAAAATCTGTCATAGAAGCAGGGATTGCTGAGAAAGCAGCATAAATGGCGTAAAACGATTTAGACCATCTTCAGGACTGGGTAAACACTTGGAAAATGCAATTCAACCTGCAGTATGATACAAGTGGGCAACAGAAGTGACAGTTAAATATACAAGATGGGAGAAACTGTCCTACAGTGAGCATGTTGGTGTGAGCCAGTGGAAAGCAATGCAGCTATGACTGAAATTTAACAAATTTTAATGGAGAAAATGGTTGATTGCTGCTTCATATAAAAGCATGATCACTGCAGCAATTCCTCATTGATAGTTTGTGGGTCGTTAAGTTTAGCACCTACACCCACAAAGTATAAATAAAGCCTGAGCAGAACAGAGAGAGAGAAAGAGATCCGGAAAAAAGAAAAGAAGGAAAAAGAGCAAAGAGAGCAAAGAATCAGGAGATTCAACCAGTGTAGTGGAGAGGAGGTACGGTAGTCAGGAGGCCCTGAAGGGATTGAAAGGAATAATGATCCAGGGGTGGGTTGCTCCTGTTGAGCACTTGTAGAAGCAGGAGTGATCGAGGAATCCAGGGATTGTCCTATGGGTGGCTGGAGTAAGTGGTGAGATAATGGAGTCATGCATTAATTGTACCACTGGGTATCAGCTGACAGTAATGATGATTGACCTGAAAGGTGAGTAGGGGAGATGTACTATAAGAAGATGCACTGAGCTCGGAGAGAGACAAAGGAGTGTCTGATTTTGACTATGTTTTATTCTTGGTTTATTTATTTAACTTATTTATTGATCATTTTAACCTTCATTTACACTTGTTTTTTTTTTTATTATTTATCAATGATGTGTCTGCTCTGTATGAAAGATACTGCTTTTTCTGGAGTAAAATACACTATGCACTTTTGCACCAGTCTTCTTCTTTGTGTCTTAATTGCACTAGTCCATCCTTGATTAATGTCGATCAATGTCCCAGGAAACAAAAGATTCCAAGGCTGTGGGCATCATGAGCATTACATACTACCTTAGCTTTCACCTTAATTTTCATCCTTGTTTTGCTTATTGTAGGTGGAAATTAAGGTCTTTCATGATCTCACAACAGAAGACATGGCTATCTAAATTCATATTGTTGCAGGGGTAGCTCAATTAAAGGGCTGCTCTCGCCGTCCCACTTCTCCAAGCTCGCTGTTCACCCATTTATACTTTCATGAGTCACATCCAGTCCATTTTGTCTTTACATCTGCAAGAGCTTTGTAGTAGGGATGAGAAATGATGGTATTGAATCAACGGACCTTCTGAAAACCCCATTAGTATATAAAGGTCATATGCTCGGCCTTTTGTACATTTGATGCAATCTGACATAGTTGGTCAAAATTCACCAAGAATTTTGGTGAATGGGTCAATGTCTTGTAAGCAAGTGCCAAGCTATTTCCTATTGAAGGCTAAAGGCTCTTTTTGCCAGTTTTCTGTTATTATCTGTTATTATCTTTCAATTTCCATATTTTACTGCAGTTTTTGTGCCACCATTTTGTTTTTACTTTTAGTCACAATTGCCATCATTTACCTAATGCCTGTACACATACTGTTTACAGTGTGATATTTGCCCGGACACCACCAGTCGGAAACCACATCTTTATAAAAGTCACACGTTTATTAAGCACCATAAACACAGGTTCACAGTCCCAAACACCAACACAATGCACTCAGCACTAATCACCACTATAAGGGCTTCTCTCTCTCATTCCGTAGCCACCTTTCTTCTCCTCCCGGGAGCTTTGTCCTACTCCCGCTCCCGACTCAAGCTCTCCGACTGTAGGAAGGTGGCCCTTTTTATTCCCGCCCAGATGTGCTCCAGGTGGCTGATGACGTCCTTCCGGCAGCACTTCCTGGTGTGGCGGAAGTGCTGCCCTTTGCACCGGAAGCACTCCGGGCGTCCCTGGCAGGTTCCTCTGCCATCTTGCAGAGTGTGGCAGAAGTAACTATTTCCGGGTTCCACGAGGCATAAGGCGCCACCTAGCGGTGGCCACGGGTCCCAATGAGTTAAAACCTTTTTACTCTTCTCCCATGGTCTTTTCCTAGTCCAGGGCATGGCCCTCATGACCCAGAAGATATAAAGTCCACCTTCCGGTCCTTCCAGGCGTCCCAGCCGGGTAAGGACCCCAGCAATCTGTGACAACACATGTGATTTATTACATCATCATGTTCTACCTACTTATTACAATGCTGAATAGAATTGGGTATCTTAACTTTGGGAAAAGAAAATCTTTTGTAGTAGCTGATGTTTGATTAAGAGTATTTTTTGCTAGATTTTGTTTGGACCACCTTTATAGGTCAATATCACATTGTATAATTTTTAGTCAGTCATCTTATTTGATGGGTGCAGTTGCTAATTTCATCACTGGACCATGTCAGATGGCACAGGTAAAAATCGCAGGGCATATCAAATTATATTTTCATTTCCAAAGTATGTCAAACTTACCACTTTTTCTTACAGCTAATAACATTCTGCCTGACAGACCCAGGCTCATTTCAAGGCGTTACAGGTATGGCAAGTTTAGTCACAATCTTGTCTATTTCTTTTTTTTCCATTCTGTTGTGATATGTTAAATATGAGATATCAGACAGACATGTCTCTCTTGTGTTTGTCAGGTCCAAAACACCCACATTCGTTATTCGTCATCAATGCATTACTGTATATGCATTGAGCTTTCCAGTGAGCGCTCATTGTTTGTCAGCTCTCATGTAACATCTCCTACCTCTACAATTGGGAGGATGCTTGCTCTCTGTTTCACTTTGGCAATAGAATACAAAGGACTCTGGCAAGTATATAAGAATTTATTTAGCAAAGACACCTCTGGAGCACGCCAAGCAAGCTATGTTTCCTTGTTCTGTTTTGTTCAGACAAGTCTCTATATATACAGTATATATATATATATATATATATATATGAACATACAAGAGTATCCTTAGCATATAGGTGATAGCAAGCAAATTATACGTAAGAACATTTACTTAAACAGGTAAAACGGGATGAACTAAACATGAATAATGGAATATATCCTAAATGCTGAGACTCAGGGTCAGAGGCAATTTGATAAAAGTCAGTATACAGTTATTATATTGGTAATCTAAAGATAAGTCCAGTGCTATGGTCAGATTGCCAGGAAGGAAAGAAAACATTTTAAAACCTCAAGAGGGGGGTGATTTGTTTCAAACTTAGTTTTGTTAAACTTTTCTTGCTTGTATGGAATGGAATTGGATTTTAATAAAATCAATAAAATGTTTATAAAAAAAAAAAACTCAAGAGGTGAGATTCTGGAGAAAAAAAACCAAAATCTGCAGGGGTCCCAAGGCCTAAATGTTGCCCAGCCCCCAGTGAGCATTCTACCTAACATAAATGTATTTAAGTAGTTCATTATTGTTTTTTAGGCTTTGTCTAGACAATTAGAATTTGATGCACAATAATAATGTACAGATAATGTACTGTAATTGTGAGGTAGTTTATACTGTAATGGAAATACTGAGGACATGTTAGTTGGGTTGAAGCTTAAAGTGCGATACTTCTATAATAATTTATTTTCTCTACCATTCATTTCTAGATAGGTGAACCTTTTTTAAGGTGTGTTTCTATACAAGCAGCTTTCGCGCACATTTCATCTGGAGTCTTGACTAACTTGCAACGGGGCTCCGAGAATCTGTCAGATGAGAAAAACAGGAAAATATACAATGTGATGTAACTACTTTCGAGGTAGAATAGAAACAGTAAACTAACTGGTAGTTGAAGTTGCTCAGAATGTTTTTTTTTCTGAAGAAATTACTTAACCATTTAGCAAATTTGCCAACACTTTTTTTTGCTTTTGAAATTTCTAAACATTTTACTGTAAAATCTGTTTGAGATAACTCAATGAAAATTGAATTGTCTCAACCAATTTCCCTGAAAAATAAGTGTGCCACATTTCAACAAAATTGCTCCACTGGGGGAAAGATGTTTTATGCAGATGGACAGATATAGCTATCAGAATAGGTGCTTATCACAATTTACGAACACACCTAAAAACGTGTTTTTGCAGATTACTAAGGTTAAAGATCCCTAGACTATTTTATAACTTTCAATTTTGGTTTCTAATTCTTTTCACAATAGTATTTATGATAGTGGTCTCTCTCTGTATGCAAGATATTACTATTTCTGACATTTGTCTGTTCGAAAATGTTTATTTCATTCATGTCCATAACTCTTTTAGCTGTTGAATGCTTACATTATTATTCACAGTGTTCAGTTTAACTGCAACATAAAGTACTGTGCATGAACAGCACTGCAACTGCAGTCATAATTGTACAAAGGTGCAGGTTCACAGTACCACTTCGTAAAACAGAATTAAACCTAATGACAGCCTCTGTATCATTTGAGTACCTTTACTGCCTTCTTCCTACATGTGTGACTGTGTTTAACTGCAATTGTAATTCTGCAATATCAACAACTTGTTTGAGTTGACATAAATTAAACCAAATGGACAGCACACAATATTCCAGTAGCAGTGCCACCCAGCAGAGCACATTTAATCTCTGACTATTCAAATCTAACCAGATCTGTAAGGAACATACATTTATCACATTTAACACTCAAGACACATACTTGGTTATTCAAGTTAGTACAATTTAGATATAATAATCTGCCTAGTTGTGTTCAGGAAGTGTAAAAGGCCCTGATTACCTAGGGAAACTCTTTTGGAAGAATAGGCAAATTTCATACAGACAATCAATGGCCCAGTATTCTAGACTAGGTGTTTGGAACTATAATGAAGAAGTGCTATATCCTTATTAAAAGTGTTAGGCAATGAAAAACCATCCATACACAAAATGGATAAACCCATTCATGGGATATGATAATCACACCGGACAACAAAAATTTTGCTTCCTGAACATATTTGTACCATTTTATTTGAATTGCCTGTTTTTGTGATTTTAACTCATAAGAATATGCATACAGTACACAACTCCAATTCTGTGGTGATCTAAAAATGATGGCCTTGCTACTAGGAATGCAGCTTGGATATCCTAAGTTATATTGTTTCAGAATGGGACAGCCACGCTAAAAAGTCTCATAACATTTAAAGGAACTGGGTGATCTGTCAGCAGATTCCAGGGCAGTAAACTGTGTCCCATAACCTACTTGATGAACCAACAAATATTGTTCCCCTTCTTCATATAAATCATGAACTGCTGAAAAATGTAACAAAAGCAAAGAATTAAGGAAAGGGAAGGTCTTTGATATTTGAGACAAAGATTTCCACAAATAGCTGATGTCAAGATAAAGAAAGGCAGTTTTGTTGGTCCACAAAATAGACATGTCATCAATGACATGCAGTAAGAAGATCTGCTAGTGAGGCTGGAGGAATTGCATGGAAAGGATTCAGGGATGTTGTTGAGAACTTTCTTAGCAACTACAAAACATCAAACTACACTATGTCCAGATGGTTGACAACATGCTTCAAGCACACCAAACCATGAAGTGCAACATGACACTAAACATTTGTTGTCTAAATTCACACTTGGTCTTCTCCCCTGCTAATCTTGGTGCGGTCATTCATGAACATGGTGAAAGATTTCACCAGAACATTTTCCAGCAGAATTTCTTCAGCTTAACGGTGTATCACATACTTAAAGACACCAGTTGAAATTAAAGTGAAGTGGATTTAGGACTGAAGCTATGAAGCAACAACAACTGAAGACTCCAACAACACTTCTTTATGTGAGTGTTGTTGGAGTCTGGGAGTCACCAAGACATGGAGCTGAAGCAGAAACCTACACAACCTTTAAGACATATCTGGTTGAGATATTAGGACAACTTAGCTACTAGCTAAACAAATAAACTCTTCTTGTTTTTTCAAATGTCTTATGTTCTTATGGTCTAATGATGGAAAAGTGGTATTAGGACAAATAAAATCAATCAATGCTGGCCAACTGTTGTTGGACACTGAAACGAGAAACTTCAGATGTTGAGCACAAATGAAAATCAGCAGCAAAACATTTTAGCTCAGTTGAACTAATGAAATGTGTTAAATGATTAGAAATGCTAAATTCAAAAAAGTTATATAGTCCTATATGATACAACCAATCTGAAATTATATTTGTGTTCAGTTTTTGACTATCATATTAAGCAAAAGATTTTCAGGAAGCAAAATATCTGAAAAAATGTGTTTGAAGCGTGCAAGAAATTACCACAGTCTTCTTGATTTTTTTATTATAAATTCTTTTGTGCCACTTTACCAGTAACGATTTGCCAGTTAATGATTATTAATTTCAGGAATTGTTCTTTTCTTTCCAAAAAGGTTGATTATGCTAGTGTTTATTTCTTTGTTTCTAAAACTGTAAATGATGGGGTTCATCATTGGAGGAAAGACGTTGCCAACTATAACCATTGCATTGTAGACTTCAGTTGACATTGGCACCCCTGCTCCTGGCAAAATGTATGAAGACAAAAGTGGGATATAGAAGAGCCCTACAACCAGAAGGTGAGTGAGGCAAGTGCTGATGACTTTCTTCCTGCCATCTGCGGAGGTGATCTTTAATGCTGCCAAGGCGATTCTTCCATAGGAGAAGAGAATCAATAGCAAAGGGAAGACACCAGTGATAATTACTACAATGGATAAAAGAAAAAGGTATTTGGGATTTTCGGTGCAGGCAACATGAACCATTGTGGCATAATCGCAAAAACAATAAGGCAAGATATTGGAACGGCAAAAAGAAAGCTCATTGGCAAAAAATAAAAATGGAGAGTTGAAAAATATAGCAAAAATATTTAACAACAAAATAATAATCCAGATTGTCTTATTTGTAAAAATTGTGTTGTATCGTAGTGGATGAACAACGGCAGCATAGCGGTCAATTGCCATAAAGGCCAACAGAAGAGATTCCATCTCTTCCATATTGAGTATAACATACATTTGCAATAAACAAGCTCCATATGGGACATCTGTAGCATTAGATATAAGGAGTGACAACATTTTTGGAATGAGTATTGTACTGTTACACATGTCTATTACTGCCAACGTGCCAATATACATATACATTGGAGCATGGAGTTTAGGGTTACTTACAATGACAAATATTACCAGCAAATTTCCACAGACTGATAAGATATAAACTAAAGTAAGGAAAATGGTGATCATGCTTGTCTGGTCAGCATTGACTTCACAGTGCAGGAGAAAATCAGTCACGGAGATGGTAGTGTTGTTCATTTTTTCTGACTTCCTTACCTGTAGAAATAAAAAGTCTGTCAAGTGAGTTTTATGCAAAGATATAACACTTTATAAATACTCTATTCCAGTTAAAGCACATCAGAAGATTTATAAATTTACAGTATGCTGCTATATAAGATACCTCAGCAACAGTCTTGACCGGTGAAATTTCCCAAAGCATTTTTGCAATGAATATGCTGTATTCGCTGGTGATCTTGTTCAGCAAATATTTTTCTGGAAATTCGGTATGCAGCCGACTTAGAGGAACATTTTTTCCCAGCACCTCATGGCTCTTTGTGAGGCCAGCATGATGTCACAGAGTTTAAACAGCCATGCGCAGAACTTTCACACCTGCGTACTCTAAAATCAGTGGTCTCTCTACTTCCGGCTTTCCATCCCACATGCATTAAAAAAAAAGAAAACTTATATTGTGTGTTGTATTGTATTTAGTATTATGTGAACAAAGAATTAAGGCGAATGTTAAAAGTAGTGTTTCTTATGACTGTGCTAAGTCCAGCAGTGATGTACGGAGCTGAGACATGGACGGTAAAGGGAGTGCAGGAGAAGTTACATGAGGCAGAAATGAGAATGTGGAGATGGATGTGTGGAATTACAGAAAGGACAGAATAAGAAATGAAACAATTAGATGTACAAGAAAAGTAGGAGAGATATCTAAGAAAATACAGGAAAGCAGGTTTAAGTGATATGGCCATGTGATGAGGAGAGACAATGAATATGTGGGAGAAAGAGGGATAGGAATGGAAGTACAGGAGAAGAGAAAGGGATAGAGGCCAAAGCAGATAAAGAAAAGAAGATATGAAGGAAATGGGTCTGACTGGCGAAGAGACAGAGGACAAAGCCTTATGGAGAAGGTTGATCATACCCATCAATTCCACATACAAGTGGGAAAAAAGGAAGAAGAAGAAGAAGGAATGTGGGTACCTAGAGTGAAAAGTGATAAACTGCACCAACAGTTATTGGTTCTTAGTTATAAGAGTCCAATAGAATCGGGATTGGTCAGTGATGACCTGGAGTTGTCCTAATTAATTTGACTGCATTGAGGAATATGTAGTAATGTCAAGACCTGAAAATGCAACCAATAGAGCTCTCTTTACTAATGAACCTTTTATGGCAAATGTATTGATTATTACTTGTTAAAAGATTTTCCACTGGGGTGACCCCTAATGGGAGCAGCCGAAAGGAGAAGAAGTATTGGTTATTACTTATGGAAGCTATTGGATTGTTTTAAAGCTTTAACTTCATTTTTTCCTTATGACAGTTCACATATAAACTTGTAACATAACACTGTCAACACATGTATAACATAAACCAGGGTCTGAAGCCTACACTCTGCACCCCAGGGAACCCATAGAGGTCCACCACAGGGCTCAATCAGGCACCCAGGACAATTTTGTGTAACCTGAGTCATAAGGACAGCTACAAACTCCACTGTAGAAGAATACATGCTCAATGTGTCTTGTATTTATGTGGATATACTGTATGTTTCCATTCAGAGTTTGTATTCCTTCTCTGTTAGCCTTATATCCTGTCACTAGCAAAATATACTTTATTGTTTAACAACAAAACGTAAAAATAGTTTCATGCTAACTTTTCTTGTCTGTTTCAACAAAATCTATTTTTTATAGGTACCTTTTAAGTATATCACACCTAAAAATATTTCCACAGGAATCATTAGTGTTATGTGAATATGAGGCGACTGACAGCAATAAAGCTGATAACATGGACACTAGCTAGGGGTCACCAAAATGTCACCAGCCATTACCTAACTCTTGTTTGGTATGAGCTAAACATCTTAGGATTGATTTATGACATAGCTAATTTAAGGGGGTTTGGCTGCAATTTTCAGGTTATTTAGAGTGCACAAAGTCTTAATTGGGCATTCCAGACTTTAATGTTAAAGTTCTGGATCAGTGGTATAAAAGACCACCTTTTGTTGAATTAAAATATTGTAGTTTATTCTTCTGTCACAGCACATAGCCACTGACTTGCAGAAAAGATACAAATTCTTTCAGAGAAAATCAAAATATGTAAATTAACCACTGTCAAACAAAACAGTGCAAAAGGATCATTAGTTTAAAGAATATTACTGTGCAAATCAGCTTTCAATACAGACAACTGTAGTTAAGCTACAGCTAAGGATCTGCGCTACTATCTGGAAAGTTGCCGGTTCAAAATCCTGTCCCCTGAGCAAGCCCCTTAACCCGAAAATTACTCTAGGGGCGCTGTCTAATGGATGACCCCAAAAGGTCATGTGAAAGTACAATTTCCTTTCGGGGATTAACAAAGTATACTAAATAAATAAATAATAAGCACACCTTCAGAGTGAGAAAACCCCGTCATGTGTTCCTTGAGTCACAGGTTTCTTACATTTTAGCATAAATGATGTCTTTTCAGAAAATTCAGAAGTGACGTGAGGATGGGTAAACCTTCTTCCTGTTGAGTTTATTCCAGCTCTCTGCTTTCACTTTCAAACATCGACTTTTGAAATGAAAAAAGTATTGTTGAAAAGCACCGCACAGTGAAAGCATGAAAAGTAGACAAAGGCTATACATTTTTTGGAAGTATTCTGTTATCATTTCTTGCTAAATGTGTTAACTTTCTTATGACAGTATGGTGACAGTTTTGGGCAATCTTTTTATTATTTAACGTTAGAATGCTTTATGTCAAATGATGTCAGTGTATTGTAATATATAATAAATAAGCTGCTACCTTAAAGAGTAACTCTATTTGATCTGTTTATCTACCTATCATTTATGTTTGTATTGCTTCAAAAGTTTTTCTCTTTATTTTATTTTTTGATTTGATATACTTTGTTAATCCCCAAGGGTACATTGTCTTTTCACATGTTCAGGTTTGTTTTATATTAGTTATTAATTTCCTCCTATGAAACACACAAGTATAGAGCTTGACATGTGCTTTTAAGCTTACTGTTCATATTGTTAATCAGGAAAAAAAACTATTTTATCTCATTGTAGGTCTGTTGAGTTGTTTATGTGGACCAGGTGCAGTTTCACAGTCTAGTTCTATGGAGAAAGCACTCTGTGTCCTTTCTCCATCAGTGGAAATGATCATTCATTCATGATCATTCACACTTCATCTCAAAGACGAGTATTCACCCTTTCAACAGCCAATTCCTGTGCCGGTAGGTCACCAACCAAAGCTGTTCCAGTTAAAAATTGTGTACTTGTCGGATTTAAAGTGCCAACTATGAGCAAAATCTGGTCCTTTTTCTCTTTGATATATTAACTAACTTATTTGTTATTTATTTATTACATATTTTAGAGAAAAGCCAATCAAAATGACACCTTTTATTGGCTAACTAGAAAGATTACAAGATTGTAATCTTTCTAGTTAGCCAATAAAAGGTGTCATTTTGATTGGCTTTTCTCTACATTCATAATGGCTAACACGGTACAGCACCCTAGTATTACATATTTTATAGATTTAATATAATTCACACTATTTAACTAATGATTTTATTGATATTTATAAAGTTGTGTATTATTGATTATTATCATTTTATATTGTACTTAATGCACAGTCTCTGAGTTTATCAGTTTAGCATTTCACTACAAACTGTACTATATGCATAATAAGTATAACTATGTGGAAAAATAAAATTTGAATTGATTTCATTGACTTGATTAGATCAGTTTTATCTTTTATGTTTATTCAGTTAGAAAGATGTGAAAAATCAGGTAAGGTTGTTTTTCTTTGAATTTGAATGCAGAGGGACACTTGTTTTGCAGTGTCACCATTGTTTTGTATAGCAGGGAAACAGTTTACCCATCAACCACTCCTCTCAGAAGAACAAATACGGAAGAGTGAAAGAGGCTAATGATCTCATGCCCTCACTTAACAGCATAATAAGAACAAGGATATTATTATCTTTACTGCAATGAATTGTAATTAATCAGATAATGCTGACTATGACAAAAACATTTAACTCCTTCTATTAAGGATGATAGAATGATTCAATTAAAAGACATTTATTTTCTGAAAACTGAAGACAAAACAGTATTATGTATAAGTCTGTATAATATAAAAAATCTAATTAAAGAAAACATGTTTATAGTATCTATTTTTTATTTCTGCAAATTGTTCCCTAGGACCCATGCTCCAAATTTTTTTGTCTTGTTTTTGTCAGTTTTGCATGAGGACAATCACTCACTCGCATTACTGGTGTTGTAAATGCACAATAAGGAGGTAAACATGGCATAACTGAAACAGGGTTACTACTATAAATCCAATTGTTTAGCCATGCAGAACCGATTTGTGTTGAAATAATCTTGTACATCACTGAAAGGAAGAGGAAATAGAATCTTGAAAAGTAGGTGGACAGTAAGTGTTTAGTAGGTGGAGAATATATGTTCTATTAATCACCATGCTTACTGTATATACTCGCATTTTAAGTTCTCCCGCTGATAAGTCGGGGCTTGATTTTACCATATAATTTCCAGTATTTTGTAATGTTGGTCATATAAGTAGAATGCGGAAAACTCACACTATTGATCCAAGAGATTATGATATGCTACTGCCCACCTGAGAGAGTAACCTAGAAGCACACAGCCTTTTTTTCTATGTATTGTGCCTACGTGACCACACAATAATACCCAAACTATTCCGAAGCGACCTTTACACCGTTTTGTGTTTTTTGTATCTCACACCCTCATACAACTTTATCGCAAGAGCATCCCTTATCTATGATGAAGCGTTCGATCAGAAAAAAATATGAAGCTATTTTTAAATTAAAAGTCGTTGAAGTGGCGAAAGAAATTGGTAACTGTACAGCTGCAACAAAATTCGATGTGTCTGATAAACTGGTGTGAGATTGGAGGAGGCAAGACGATGTAAAAAAAAAAAATAAGTGTTGTACTTTTGAACGGGCGTATAAGTCGGGGTCTGATTTTATGATCGATTTTTTGGGTTTCATGACCCGACTTATACACGAGTATAAATGGTAGTTAACCACTTTTAAGCAAGGCCTATCACTGGTCAACAAGCATTTTGCTACTGGGATTCTTTCATCTGTACTTTAACAAATTTCACTTGCTGACTCCAAAACCGTTTTCATCCAGAACGTCCCATTTTTTAGTTATGATGTTCCAGGTCTTGGACAACTAGGGTGACTGGACAGTAAAGGTGATGCGTTTCAGCATTTGAAAAATAAGTCTGGTCTCGAGAAAAGTGAAGCCAAAATTAAGGAAGGTGTTTTTGTTGGCCCTGAAATCCGTGAACTGATGCTTGACGAGGAGTTCAATAGGAAACTGAAGCCCACTGAATCAGCACCCTCAATCGTGCAGGTTGTCCAGAATTTTCTTGACAGTCACAGAGGAGAGAATTATATTGAGCTTGTGGAGAACCTACTGAAAGCGTATCAGCTTATGGGAGCCAGAATGTCACTGAAGACGCATTTGTTACATTCTCATCTCGACTTTTTTCCAGCAAATCTAAGTGATGTCAGAGATGAGCATGGGGAAAGATTTCATCAAGATATAAAGATGGTGGAAAACAGATATTGGGAAAAATTCACTCTGAGCATGATGGGTGACTGCTGTTGGTTCTTGCAAAGAGAGACGGATGTGCAGTACAAGCGCAAAAGCGAGTGCCTCCAACATTTTTGGGCACACAGAGCTCACTTTTATATTGAGGTAAATTGACATAAATATGCTTTAACTCTCTGGTATCGTCTTCTGGTTTGTTTTCAGAATAAACACATCAAAACAATTTTGGCGGGACATAGTCCAAACTCCAGATATGGTGTTGATATATTATATTGATATTCAAAAGTGTCAAAACATCAATGATGTGTATTTCAAAAACCTGACATGCTAGCTTAATTCCGATTTCATATATGAAATCAGTTTAAAAAACTTAATAAAGAGATGCTCTGAAGTTCCCAGAAGCAAACAAAAATATTTTATTGTAGACTAGTGTTAAGTTAATCAGATAAATATAAATATTTTTATAGTAATATGTCTTATTTTGACATGAGTTGTAAATAATATCAAACTAATTTTGAGAATATTCACTAGCACGTTGTGGGTTAGCACTTGGATTGTATAGGATACTAATCTACCTAGGTTACATGTATGTTAAAAATTTCTGTTTACTGCAAATCTTTAATCTAATGTAATGTAATTTATTAAAAGCTTTTTTGAAAATTAAGAGAAGATTTCAATTTTATTTTAAAGCTTACAAACTCAGTACAGCAAATCATCCCAAAATGCAGTGGCTTTATAAAAATGTTATTATTATATGTCTTAAATAAAATACTAAAAGGTGCTTTTTATCTTATTTTTTTAATTGATCACGACAACCGAAACAAAAGAAACAAGCCAATAACCAAAGTCATGTGCCTCAGCCACTACATCACACTGCCTGCTAAATGAAAAAGTATTTTAATAAATAATGTATTCTTGTGCTTTGCCAGAGTACTTTAACCCACTTATCCATAAATCACTATATCATCATGTCTAAACACGTCAGTGAAGCCTTTGTACATATGATGTGTGTGAGGAGGCCAGTGTCGTAAGGTATAATTGATGCTTTGACCCCTTCTGTTGACTCACTACATTCATTAAAAAAGCCCATCATTTCAGCTGTCTCTCCACACTTCAGTGTATCTATATGGCATAACGATAGAGATGTGGCTTGACTTACTTTGGTGTTTTGATCCCTTAAAAAAAACCCCGTCATTTCAACAGTTTCTTCACACTTGAGTATGGCATAACGATACAAATGCATCTCAACTTACCTCACAATTGCAGCCTGTGTTTCAGTTCTGTTCAGTGGCTGTTCTAGTAACAATACTCCTCTTATTTAAAGTTTGTAGGTTTTGTTCATAGTCACACTACAGGAGTTACAGTAGTTACTGTACAGCTGCCTCAGCATGTGTCTGCTAAAGTAAAAAGTGGTGAACACCAATGAAAAAGAAAAAGTAGGGAACTCATCGTTTAGGTAGAAACTTCAAAAGGCTGATGACTGTTGACGCATTTCTAATTCTTTATTGTCCGTGTAAAAGCTGAATTGATCTTTACCTCTTTTTCCAATCCCTTTATGCTTTTTAAATCTTTTCTTGTCAACAGAAATAAAAGTCTTTTCATCAAAAAAAGCACTAACAAGAATGGGAAACAGAATGGCATTATTTTTACTAGTGAAATAGAAAAATTAAAGGAAGTGTCTGCTGCACGTTCTAAGGAAATATTTTCTGACTGCTAGCAACAACAAAACATTTATACCGTTTCCTTCGGGATGATTTTTTTTTGATTTTTTTCTTCTGTGATAGCACTGCCGGTATTAATGCGTTTGTGACTTTTGGGATTAATTATAAAGTACAAATCGCTTCAGAGCAGTCTTTAAATTATCCTAACAAAAAGGCAAACAACAGACAACTGCCATAATGAGACTCAAGGTCTCTCAAACTTTGTTGTTTAAACACAAATAAGACAAAGAAATGACTCAGTTGTAAGGGGATAAAGTGTCTCAGGCCACTTCCGATGGAGATCTTCAAACCCCAAACACAGACCGTCAGTGTCTATTACAGCAGATAACTATTCAGAGCTTGGCAAAGCAAACAGTATCTGAAAATTGAAAAAAATAAACAGAATTATTTTACCAGAGACACAAATACAGAAAACTGGACTGATAAATCGATGAACGTTAAAGTGATAGTAAGGGTCTGTGAAAGATGATATGATCTGCAACTGAAAATTAAATGCCAAAAGAATCCAAAGTACCAAAATTTGTTTTAACTTACCAAAACAACAAATGACCATAAGAATAATCATAGGGAGGGCATACAGTAACTTACTGCACAAATCCCTTCTGCTTCTATGGACTCCCTACAAAAATTAAACATATATAAAATATATATATATTTTTAAAAACATATTCAAACTATGTTAGAAAAATTCTATAAGGGTATATATATATTGTGAGAGATGGCCAGCAGTTTATGAATGCCGCCGGCCAGGCCATATATGGAGAAATTGTCCACAGAGGACCAGGGAGGAATTTAATACAAGTAATAAGTACAATGTCTCCCCACGGTTCTCCTGTGATTGCTTTACAGGGCAAAGCCACAGCCGGAGTTAGACGACCCTCGCGGGGCTGGACGCTGCGCCCCACTGTGCTTTGCTAAGGGTGGGGAACTGTGAGAGATCCAGGCCACTAGATGGAATCCTCCCTGCAGCATGGAGGTGCCCCGGATTCCCTCAGGGCATCGTGGGAGATGGAGTTCTACTTCACAGCCCTGCTGGGTGCCGTGGGTGCCATCGGGTGACGCTGCAGGGAGACACAGGGATTTCTATTTTCCCTATAGCCTGGAAGTACTACCAAGTCATGGGGATGGAAGAACTGAAGTACTTCCGGGCAGAAGAAAAATAAGAGTTTTCATCTGACCCGGAAGTGCTATGGAATCACATGGACAGAAGGACAGAAGCACTTCTTTTTTTTTTTTCTGTTTATTAATTTTTATTGTAATCATTCCATACAAATAGGTCAATTTATAACCAAACAAAATTGAAGACAAATCAAACCCCACCCCTGAGAAGGAGAGCTTAGCCAAAGGAGAATTGCTTAGGGCTTTTTAATAAGGCAACAATAAATAAAAGAAAGGGGGAAATAAATATATATGTAAATAAGAGATGGAGAAGGGAATTAAATGCGGTAAAAGGTTTTGAAAAAATTTTGTACAGATCCTCTAACTGAGAATTTGATTTTTTCCAATTTCAAATAATATAAAACATCGGTTTCCCACTGACTTATCAGAGGAGAGTTAGGATTTTTCCAATTTAACAGAATAAGTCTGCGTGCCAAGAGTGTAGTGAATGCAATCACCGTTTGCTTGTCCTTCTCCAATTCAAGTCCGTCTGGAAGAACACCGAACACAGCTGTTAATGGGTTAGGAGGGATTGTGACCCCAAGGCTGTCTGAAAGGCACTTCAAAATTTTGGTCCAAAATGATGTTAGTTTGGTGCAGACCCAGAACATGTGACCCAGTGAGGCAGGAGCTTGGTTGCAGCGTTCGCAGGTTGGATCTTGCCCCGGAAACATTTTGGACAGTTTTAAGCGAGACAGATGAGCTCGACATATAATTTTTAGTTGAATAATTCTATGCTTTGCGCATATGGAGCTCGAGTGAATTCTATGCATTGCTACCTTCCACTCCTTTTCTGATATATTGATTAAGAGATCTTCTTCCCAATGTCCTCTTGGATCTTTGAAAGGTAGGGACTCTAATAGGATTTTATATAATGCGGAAATGGTGTTTAGTTCCTCGAAATTGAGCAGTATTTTTTCCAGCATTGTGGAGGGTGCGAGGTGGGGGAAATCGGTCAATTTCTGTTTAAGAAAATTTCTAATTTGAAGATAGTGAAAGAAATGTGTAGCTGGAAGGTTGAATTTTGAACATAATTGTTCAAAAGATGCAAATATGTTGTCTATATAAAGATCTCTGAGCATTTTAATCCCAAAACTTTTCCAGGTATTAAAACTGGATATGTTTGCGAGGGTTGAAAGAAGTGGTTCTCTTGCAGAGGTGCCACTGATAAAAGATTTTCCATCTTAAAATGCTTTCTAAGTTGGTTCCATATTCTGAGTGAGTAAAGCACAATTGGGTTATTAGTATATTTGCGATAACTTGCATTTATTGGAGTGCAGAGCAGGGAGTATAAAGAAGTACTACAGGATTTTACTTCTATTGCAGACCAAGCCTGTGTATGTTCATTTATTTGTGTCCAGGTTTTTATGGCTTGTATGTTTGCTGTCCAGTAATAAAACTGAAAATTAGGTAAAGCCATGCCACCTTCTGCCTGAGGTCTTTGTAGGGTTGCTCTTTGGATACGTGGGTGTTTTGAGTTCCAAATGAATGAGGGCAGAAGCACTTCTGGGTCACGGACTATATAAAGTACTATAGGAAACCCAGCAAGCTGAGCCGGAGTTGGGTGGTAGAGTGACGGAGCTGCTGGGAGGAGTAAGGGCTTTTATTTATTGTATTATTATTATTGATTATTGTTCATGGTGGTGGAGGTGCTTTGGAGTACTTTATTGAAGAAAATAATTAAAAATTATTTCTTGGTGCTTTTACCTGGAGTCTTGGACGTTTTGTCTGTTGGTTACACAGGGCAACAGCGACCCCTAGTGTCACAATATATATATATTGTATTTACAAATTATATATATATGATTCTTGTAAGTCTAAGCATTATCCTCTGATGAAGACCCCTGATAGGGGTTGAAAGCTCAGGAATAAAACTATTTTATGATACGTGATTCGTTTTTTCTCCCTTTGTGGATCTCCAACTGCAAATATATATATATATATATATTGCAGTATCTTGCACTATAATGAAATATATTGTAAATTATTCTCATTTATATTTTTCAATATATTTTGAGAAAATATAAAAACATATTTAATATATTTTAAAATACTACAAATAACAACAACAACATTTATTTATATAGCACATTTTTCATACAGATAATGTAGCTCAAAGTGCTACAATAAAATACAGTGTAAAGTATATCTTAGAAAGTATATCTTAGAAAAATAATACAATGTATTTTTAAATATGTTAAATGTTAATTATAACATACTATACTGTCTTTTTTGTGTATTGCAATATGTTTTAAAAATATATTAACCTATCATTGAAAATGTCATCCAGTAGATTTATCATTGCTGTTTCTTATATTTCGATATATTTTAGATCAAATCACACTGTGACACAGCACAAATACTTAACTTACTCTTAACCAAGTATGTTCAAGAAAGAAGGTTGGAAAGTAAAGCCTACGTACATTAACAGAGCGACTGACTTACACAACTTTTAGTGAATTACAGGGGGCTGAAAACAAATTAGAGAAATTGGGAAGACAGTGTTTAGGTTTTTCCATGTAAAAAGATAAGACATGGATCTGCAGAAAGTATATTATATGTCTTAAACACAACATACTGTATTTGGAGATCTGTTTGTTATAATATATTAAGGGAAGTATCCTTTTCATCATATTTCAGATGTAATCTTAAAAACATATATTTTAATTACATGTATTTATCAAGCGCATGACAAAAAGAACATGTTGCACGGTATTGGATCTAATGGGGAAGGATTTGGGTGTGACACAGAAATTCTCCAGAGGACTACTGATATCACTTCCTGCCCCAACTAGTCAGCCTCACCTCTTCTGCTTCCTCCATTATACAGACCACACTCACAGGAAGAACGATGTTAATTTAGACTTGACCTCTGAAAGAGAGAATCCCCCCTCTACCCCAGAATGAAGTCAACCTTAAAAGGCTGCAAAGAGCGTAAACATCACTATCTTTAAAAACATAAAATGTATTGCAATATATGTAAAAATCATATGGACATACTGTATATTTCCATATAATGCCAAGACTTATGCAGTTCACATAGATATGTTAAATATATATGAAACATAAAGTAACATATTTCATTTAATATACTGTAACAAATATGTTTTCAAATATATTGTGTATAAGATGTGTCCAAGCCCATGACAAGGTCATTTATTTTAAACTCCTCTAACTCACTAAAAGAAGTTCAAGTAGGAAGCTCTGCTAGCATACACACATCTGGAAGGTTGCAAATCTTAACATCTTTAACTCTGCCACGTTCAGCTTTGTTCCCTGTCTTTTCGTTAGTACCACTGTCTCTATCCCATATAACATAGCTGGTCTCACTAGTGTCTTGTAGACCTTCCCTGTCAGTCTTGCTGGTACCCATCTGTCACAACTCACTCTTGACACTCTTCTCCACCCTTTGCACACTGCCTGCACTCTCTTTTTTTTATTTATTTATTAATTTTATTGTAATCATTCCATATATATATAGATTAATTTATAACAAAAAAGAATTGAAGACAAATCCAACCCCACCCTTGAGAAGGAGAGCTTTGCCAAAGGAGAATTGCTTAAGGCTTTTTAATAGGGCAAAAGTAAACAAAAGAAAGGAAGAAATATATATAGGTAAATTAAAAAAATGGAGAAGGGAAGTAAATGCGGTGATAATTATTTCTCTTATTCTAAAATATTATTGATTAGATCCTGCCAGG
This sequence comes from Erpetoichthys calabaricus, assembly GCF_900747795.2. Taxonomy (NCBI): domain Eukaryota; kingdom Metazoa; phylum Chordata; class Cladistia; order Polypteriformes; family Polypteridae; genus Erpetoichthys; species Erpetoichthys calabaricus. Next base: position 305,195,525 of record NC_041397.2, on the reverse strand, counting down.
TTTTGAAAAAATTCTGTATGGATCCTCTAACTGAGAATTTGATTTTTTCCAATTTCAAATAATATAAAATATCGGTTTCCCACTGACTTATCAGAGGAGAGTTAGGATTCTTCCAATTTAACACAATAAGTCTGCGTACCAAAAGTGTAGTGAATGCAATCACTGTTTGCTTGTCCTTCTCCACTTCAAGTCTGTCTGGAAGAACACCAAACACAGCGGTTAATGGGTTAGGAGGGATTGTGACACCAAGGCTGTCTGAAAGGCACTTAAAAATTTTGGTCCTAAATGATGTTAATTTGGTGCAGGCCCAAAACATGTGACCCAGTGAGGCAGGAGCTTGGTTGCAGCACTCGCAGGTTGGATCTTGCCCTGGAAACATTTTGGACAGTTTTAAGCGAGACAGATGAGCTCGATATATAATTTTGAGTTGAATAATTCTATGTGGGCGGCACGGTGTCACAGTGGGTAGCGCTGCTGCCTCGCAGTTGGGAGACCTGGGGACCTGGGTTCGCTTCACAGGTCTTCCCTGCATGGAGTTTGCATGTTCTCCCCGTGCCTGAGTGGGTTTCCTCCGGGCGCTCCGGTTTCCTCCCAGTCCAAAGACATGCAGGTTAGGTGGACTGGCGATTCTAAATTGGCCCTAGTGTGTGCTTGGTGTGTGGGTGTGTTTGTGTGTGTCCTGCGGTGGGTTGGCACCCTGTCCGGGATTGGTTCCTGCCTTGTGCACTGTGTTGGCTAGGATTGGCTCCAGCAGACCCCCATGACCCTGTGTTCCGATTCAGCGGGTTGGAAAATGGATGGATGGATGGATAATTCTATGCTTTGCGCATCTGGAGCTCGAGTGAATTCTCTGCATTGCTACCTTCCACTCCTATTCTGATATATTGATTAAGAGATCTTTTTCCCAATGTTCTCTTGGGTCTTTGAAAGGTAGGGACTCTAATAAGATTTTACATAATGCAGAAATGGTGTCTAATTCCTCAAAATTGTGCAGTATTTTTTCCAGTATGGTGGAGGGTAAGAGGTGAGGAAAATCGGGCAGTTTCTGTTTAACAAAATTTCTAATTTGAAGATAGTGAAAGAAATGTGTAGCTGGGAGGTTGAATTTGGAACTTAATTGTTCAAAGGATGCAAATATGTTGTCTATATAAAGATCTCTGAGCATTTTAATCCCAAATCTTTTCCAGGTATTAAAAACTGGATATGTTTGCGAGGGTTGAAAGAGGTGGCTCTCTTGCAGAGGTGCCACAGATAAAAGATTCTCCATCTTAAAATGCTTTCTAAGTTTGTTCCATATTCTGAGTGAGTAAAGCACAATTGGGTTATTAGTATATTTGCGATAACTTGCATTTATTGGAGCACAGAGCAAGGAGTATAAAGAAGTACTACAGGATTTTACTTCTATTGCGGACCAGGCTTGTGTATATTTATTTGTGTCCAGGTTTTTCTAGCTTGTATGTTTGCTGCCCAGTAATAAAACTGAAAATTAGGTAAAGCCATGCCACCTTCTGCCTGAGGTCTTTGTAGGGTCGCTCTTCGGATACTTGGGTGTTTTGAGTTCCAAATGAATAAGGTTATTGTTGAGTGTAATTGCTTAAAAAATGATTTATTGAAATATATTGGAATGTTTTGAAATAGAAAAAGAAGTTTAGGAAGGATATTCATCTTAACAACGTTAATTCTTCCGGCTAGAGTGAGATGAAGGGTTGACCATCTATGCAAGTCTTGCTTAATTTGTTCCATACAGGCGGCAAAATTTTGTTGATAAAGAGTTTTATGGTTACTTGTGATATTTACCTCTACGTATTTAAACTGATCTGCTATGGTGAAATGTAGGGTGTCCAATCTAATATTATATGCTTGTGAATTCACTGGAAAGAGTATAAAGACCAGATATCTTTTGAAATTGTGTGAGTGCTGTTAAAACTGCAGGCACAGTGTTTTCTGGGTCTGATATATATAAAACTATATCATCTGCATATAGAGAAATTTTCTGTTCCAGTCCTTCTCTGATAATCCCCTTTATCTGATAAGAATTTCGGTAGTGAACCGCCAGTGGTTCAATGGCGATTGCAAACAGCAGTGGTGACAAGGGATATCCTTGTCTGGTGCCACGTTCTTGCTTAAAGTTTGTCTGAACAAATGTTGTTAATACAAACTGAAGCTTCTGGATTGGTATACAGTAGTTTGATCCATGCACAAATATTCGGGCCAAACCCAAATTTCTCCAATGCAGTGAAAAGGCAGTTCCATTCAATCATATCAAATGGTTTTTCTGCGTCTAGTGATAGTAATATCTCTGGGCTGTTTGACTTTGCTGGTGAATATATTACATTAAACAGGCATCGGAGGTCGGCCTTTAATAAATCCAGTTTGATCCTGTGATATTACCGAGGGCAGCACTTTCTCCATCCTTCTAGCTAGAATTTTTGAGAGTATCTTAACATCATTATTCAGGAGTGAAATTGGTCTGTATGATGCACATTGTAACAAGTCCTTATTTTGTTTAGGAAAGATGGTGATTAATGCTTGATGAAAAGTTTAAGGTAGTATTTGGTTGTCTCTAGCTTCTGTAAATGTTGCCAATTACAGGGGAGCTAGCTGAGTGGAGAATATCTTATAAAATTCTACGGGGTAACCATCAGGGCCTGCTGATTTCCCGCTTTGAAGTGACTTTATAGCATCTAGTAATTCTGTTAGCGTCAGAGGTTTATCTAGTTCCTCAGCACTTAAAGCATCTATTTGTGGTGTCTGTAATGTATCTAGAAATGCATTAGATTGTGGGTTGTCTTCTTTGAATTCAGTAGAATATAAGGATTTATAATAATCTCTAAATGTGTGCATTATATTTTTATGGTCAATAATTTCTTCTCCATTCGTGTTGGTGATTACTGGTATTGCATTGCGAACTTCTTGTTTGTGAATTTGTTGAGCTAAAAACGTATTAGCTTTTTCTCTGTGTTCATAGTAATGATGTCTCGACTTATAAATAAGTTGTTCAGTTTCTTTAGTTGTCAAGATGTTGAGTTCTGTAGGCAGGGCCTGCCTTTTCCTGTGAAGAGCTTCACTTGGACGCCTGGCTTGTTCTTCATCTATTCTAGTAATTTTGCTTCTTAGCTCTGACACTTTCTTGGTTTCTAATTTATTTCTGTGGGAAAGATATGAAATAATCTGTCCTCTTAAGAAGGCCTTTAGAGTTTCCCAGAGTGTTCCTGCAGAAACCTCTGTGGGCGTACTTGTCTCTAGGAAGAAGCTGATTTGTTTGGATATAAATTCTGTGCAGTTCTCGTCTGCTAATAGAAGAGAGTTAAGACGCCATCTGCAAGGTGAGTGTGAGGGGCTTAATGATTTTAGCTCCAAGACTAGAGGGGCATGGTCGGAGATAACAATTGTGTCGTATTTGCACGATTTGATCGTAGCCAGGAAATTATTATCTATAAAAAAGTAAAAAAATTCTCGAGTAGCTATGATGCACTGGTGAGTAGAATGAATATGTTCTTGAGTTTGGGTTAAGAAACATCCAGGGGTCTGATAAGTTGTGGTCAGTTAAAAACTGTGTAATTGTCTTTGCAGTGTTAGATGTCGTCCCCCTGTCAAAGGAGTCCTATCTAAGAGTGGATTTAAAACACAATTAAAGTCCCCAGCCATTATAATTTTATGAGTGTTCACATTGGGAATGGATGCAAATAAATTTTGCATGAATTCCTTATCATCGACATTGGGTGCATAAACATTTATCAGAATCATTTTACTGTTAAATAAGTTGCCTATGACCATCACATATCTCCCTTCAGGGTCCGATACTACATCTGATGCTACAAATGGGACTGTTCTGTGTATGAGAATTCCCACACCTCTAGTTTTCTTTGTAAAGCTAGAATGGAACATTTGGCCAGTCCAGTCTTTTTGTAGTCTGAACTGATCCTTGCTTAGTAAGTGGGTCTCCTGTAAAAATACTATTTTAGTGTTTAAGCCTGTTAGGTGAGAGCATACTTTCTTTCTCTTTAATTCGTGATTCAGGCCTTTAACATTCCAGCTCATAAAGTTAACTGTCCCATCATGGAGACATTGATTCTGAGTTTTTAATGTCATTTTATAGTCTTAACTGGTAGTGAGGCAGTTTTATTCTTAATTTCAAAATTCCCCATGAGTTATTGCCATATAGCCTATTGTTGCGTTGATATTTATAGTTATAAGGATTAGAAGAATAGGTTAGCTATAGCCTGCTCTCCTTCTCCCCCCCCCCCCTTTGCATCCCCGCATGAGGCTTGATCCCACTTAGCAATGTCCCAGTCCTCTGACATACAAAGATACAAAGCACATCCGAAACAAAACAAACCCCACCCCACAGCGGCGTTTGAGAATTAAAACAAGGTAGAGATATCTATGGCAGCTGAAGTCTAAATACTATCTGCCAAAAATATAATCATTAACAGTCTTTAAGCTTAAAATAATCTTCAGCAATTTTAAGATATTAAGATAATAAAATAATGAACACTGGGAATTATTTTAAAAAGTGGTCTAGGATAAACATAGTAAATCCTAATGCAATAGTAGAAATAGCAATAAACCAAGGGTATGATGTTAAACAGTTTAAGGTAGTAAAAAAAAAAACAAAAAACCAAACCCTACTTTAATTACTTCCACACTTCCACACTCACGCCTATAACTGTAATTAAGACACAAACATATAGTGTCCAAGTAAAGAAAAGGATGTATAATTATAATACCAGTCTCTTTAAAAGTGGATCCAACAGCAAATGATAGGACCTTCCCATGCCATGACAGAATACGGCTCCTTATTAACTTTCAAAAGAGTGTCAGAAACAGCTTCTTTACTTCCTTATCAGCTTCCTCCTTGCTTGAAAATACATAATATTGGTCTTGAACTTCTACTTTCAGTTTGGCGGGATACAAGAGGCTGTATTTGATATCGGCTTTCTGTAGCAACTTTTTAATGTTAAAGTAGGCTGCGCGTTTTGCAGCTGTTAATGGTGAGAAGTCGGGGAAAATACGAATAAGATTATTTTCAAATATGATCTCTTGCTTGTGTCTGAGAAGTGCCATCACATCAAGCTTACATCGTAGTCGCTCGAAGCGGACAATAAAAGACCTAGGTTTAAAGGTGCTTAATCTGTATATGAGATAGGCTGCTGCTATCTCAGTGTCGAATTTAAAATCATCTCCAATTATTTTAGAGAGTAATTCTACTGCAAATTTCACTGGGTTTGAGCTTTCTCGTTTTTCAGGTATGCCCTCAATTCTTATATTATTTCTTCTGCGCCCATCTTCCAGGTCCACAAGTCTGTCTCTGAGTTTTTTGCATTCGGAATCCGCAGCTGTAGCTTTTTCATCGACGGTAGAAGCCAATTGTTCTGCTGTTTCAACTCGAGCCGTGAATGCCTGCTTAACATCGTCCAGCTGATCTGTAACGTCATTCATCTGGTCGGCAAGTTTTTTCAGTTTGGATCTATTTTCTTTGATGTGTTCCTCTAATTTCTCCAACATGCTTTTAAAGGTCACGTCAAAACGTTTAAATAGACGCGTTTCCCAGTCTTTGTTATCCTTATTAAGCTCGCTTTTAAGCTCAATGTTAGCCTTCTTAACACTAGAATTACCAGAGCCTACGAAAAAACTCGTAAATCCGTCCCACCTTAAATCGCGTCTTAAATCCGTTTGCACCTCTCCGTCAGAGTCCTTTGTCATCTAAATGTGCTGATAAAGCTACTAGCAGCCAGCTATTCCATCCCCCCACCGACTTAGAATGAACTTCTCTCCTAGCTCAAGCCTTGCCTTGATTTGATTACCTGGGATTGAAGTGGAGTTTTACAGTGGAAATAATTGTAGCGTTATTTGGAATACACGCATTTCATGTGTGTTCCATTTCTATAGTTGGCTGTGCAAACACATTTTTAAAACAGAAATGTTTTTCATATTCTAATAGTAAATGACAAAATGTAGGCATAAACTATATAACGTATGAAGCCTGAAGTCCATATATCAAAGAAACACTTTCACAAAAGGTACAAATAAAAGAACACGTGCGCCTTCACTCAAAAAAAAAAAAAAAAGCCGCGTTAGCATGCCGCAATGACTCTCTTACTACAACCGCCGTGGTGGCGTAATGGTATCAGCCCCTGACTGGGAATCAGAGGGTGGCAAGTTCGATCCCGCACGGCTCCACTTCAAGAAATTAACTACTCTTATTCTTACAATTTTAGAATAACAATATAAATTTGATTTCAGTCTGTAACAGGCGGTGTAACTTATGATACTGGTAAAGGTTAGCTTTTTTTTTTTTTTTTTTTTTTTAATTCACTTTTCATTCTCGCAGTCGCATTCAGAATCAATCCATACAACCCCATCTGACACAGCTGGTTTCACATAAATAAAAGTGCACTTTTATTCAAGACTATAACCGAAGAATAAAGAAAGCAAGTTACAGTTGGTGGTTGATACGACAGCTTGCGTGGTGCAATGTTAAGAACTGCTGATTTCCGATCCGTGCTATATAAAATCATCACATTCAAATATTAACAGTTCCCACACACCCAAGGTCCACCATTCCTACATTTACAACATGTGTACTTGTTGCAGTGTACACACCTCTCTGTGCTATGGTTCCTATTACAGTGAATGAGCACCTGACACTGTACTTTCTTCCCTGGGGGAAGCTGAGGTCTTAGAACGGAAGTTTGTTGACGCTGTATCATCTTTTCTTTTTCCATCGCCTTTTCCTGTAAGAAGCGACGACGAAGTTCCTCTGCAAGGTGAGCCATGAACACTCTTCTTTTCTCAGCGGACCCCGTGCATGCCTTATACACTACGTGTGCGTTCATCGCTGCTAGGTCAAGGATGTTGTACAACACAGCAACCGGCCACCTGCGTGTTCCTGTTCGCACTGAATAAGCACGCGCCTTCTGGTCCATGATGTCAACGCCACACTGGGGAAAAAAGAAAGACAAATATATGTGACATTTTGAAGAAATCATTTTATCACCAGAATAGCACCAGAATACTTCGTCACACTAATATTTTTTTCATTAGCATACCTTCATGTTGTTGTAGTCTGTGACCATGTTTGTTTTATTTTTTTTTATCTTGCCCAATCTCCACATCATGGTGCATTGTGCTGAGAATGCAGACAGACTTCATCTTTTTGGGCACATACACTGTCAGTATGGCACTGGGAGATCTAAACACCAGCGTGGAGAATTGTTCGTGTACTGAACTGACTTTAGCTGCAGGTGGAAGTTCCCGTCGCACTTTATTCATGGTGCCAAGCAGAGCTGTATTGCGGTGCAGCAGTCTATTAGCCAGCGAAAGTGACGTGAAGAAGTTGTCTGTTGTTACGGTTCTGCCTTTTTGGATTGCGGCAGATTTGGAGACAAAGTACATGTGCAATGCCACTCCTTATTTAGGAAAAGATCCCAGTCGTCCCACAGGAGAAAGACTTTCCGAGTCTGTGGTCATAAAGCTTATGGAGCCATTTCTGGACAAATGCAGAACCGTAACAACAGACAACTTCTTCACGTCACTTTCGCTGGCTAATAGACTGCTGCACCGCAATACAACTCTGCTTGGCACCATGAATAAAGTGCGACGGGAACTTCCACCTGCAGCTAAAGTCAATTCAGTACACGAACAATTCTCCACGCTGGTGTTTAGATCTCCCAGTGCCATGCTGACAGTGTATGTGCCCAAAAAGATGAAGTCTGTCTGCATTCTCATCACAATGCACCATGATGTGGAGATTGGGCAAGATAAAAAAAATAAAACAAACACGGTCACAGACTACAACCACATGAAGGTATGCTAATGAAAAAAATATTAGTGTGACGAAGTATTCTGGTGCTCTTCTGGTGATAAAATGATTTCTTCAAAATGTCACATATATTTGTCTTTCTTTTTTCCCCAGCGTGGCGTTGACATCATGGACCAGAAGGCGCGTGCTTGTTCAGTGCGCACAGGAACACGCAGGTGGCCGGTTGCTGTGTTGTACAACATCCTTGACCTAGCAGCGATGAACGCACACATACTGTATAAGGCATGCACGGGGTCCGCTGAGAAAAGAAGAGTGTTCATGGCTCACCTTGCAGAGGAACTTCGTCGTCTCTTCTTACAGGAAAAGGCGATGGAAAAAGAAAAGATGATACAGCGTCAACAAACTTCCGTTCTAAGACCTCAGCTTCCCCCAGGGAAGAAAGTACAGTGTCAGGTGCTCATTCACTGTAATAGGAACCATAGCACAGAGAGGTGTGTACACTGCAACAAGTACACATGTCGCAAATGTAGGAATGGCGGACCTTGGGTGTGTGGGAACTGTCAATATTTGAATGTGATGATTTTATATAGCACGGATCGGAAATCAGCAGTTCTTAACATTGTACCACGCAAGCTGTCGTATCAACCACCAACTGTAACTTGCTTTCTTTATTCTTCGGTTATAGTCTTGAATAAAAGTACACTTTTATTTATGTGAAACCAGCTGTGTCAGATGGGGTTGTATGGATTGATTCTGAATGTGACTGCGAGAATGAAAAGTGAATTAAAAAAAAAAAAAAAAAAAAAAAGCTAACCTTTACCAGTATCATAAGTTACACCGGCTGTTACAGACTGAAATCAAATTTATATTGTTATTCTAAAATTGTAAGAATAAGAGCAGTTAATTTCTTGAAGTGGAGCCGTGCGGAATCGAACTCGCCACCCTCTGATTCCCAGTCAGGCGCTGATACCATTTCGCCACTGCGGCGGGTGTAGTAAGAGTGTCAATGTGGCATACTAACGCGGCTTTTTTTTTTTTTTTTTTTCTTGAATGAAGGCGCACGTGTTCTTTTATTTGTACCTTTTGTGAAAGTGTTTCTTTGATATATGGACTTCAGGCTTCATACGTTATATAGTTTATGCCTACATTTTGTCATTTACTATTAGAATATGAAAAACGTTTCTGTTTTAAAAATGTGTTTGCACAGCCAACTATAGAAATGGAACACACATGAAATGCGTGTATTCCAAATAACGCTAGAATTATTTCCACTGTAAAACTCCACTTCAATCCCAGGTAATCAAATCAAGGCAAGGCTTGAGCTAGGAGAGAAGTTCATTCTAAGTCGGTGGGGGGATGGAATAGCTGGCTGCTAGTAGCTTTATCAGCACATTTAGATGACAAAGGACTCTGGCGGAGAGGTGCAAACGGATTTAAGACGCGATTTAAGGTGGGACGGATTTACGAGTTTTTTCGTAGGCTCTGGTAATTCTAGTGTTAAGCTCATTCTTGTTATCCTTCTTAAGCTCATTTATGGCAGTGGCCAGTGTAGCGATCATCTCTTTCAATTCGGACAGTTCGCTTCAGCATTCATGCACCGCGAGTGGAATTGCAGCTCCTGTTACAGCAGGTGCTGCGGGCTCGCGATGAGTAGATGAGAGCACATCCTTCTAGTCTCGAATGATCCTCAGAAATCAGTGATTCATCGCGACCTGTATCACTTGCACCTTCGCTCCCATTTTCACTCTCGACTGGAGACGATACAATGGAGCGGGGTCTTAGGAAATCTGCGCATTCGTCTGCCTGTTCCAGGTCAGTCTCCGAGAGGCCATACCTCGCACTCGGGCCGGATGTCTGTCCAGACTTTGATGCAGCTTTAAGTTTCTTTTCCGGTTCTTTCTGACTTTTCTTCTTGTTGCTCATGCTTGTATATTGTAGTGGAAGTTCCTTGGTTGGGTTAAATACAGGATACCTCTAAATAATATGAAATACATGGGAAAATAAAGCTGCTGCTAGCGGAGCTCTGCTTCAGACGTCCATCCATCCATCCATTTTCCAACCCGCTGGGTAGCGCTGCTGCCTCGCAGTTGGGAGACCTGGGGACCCGGGTTCACTTCCCGGGTCCTCCCTGCGTGGAGTTTGCATGTTCTCCCCGTGTCTGCGTGGGTTTCCTCCGGGCGCTCCGGTTTCCTCCCACAGTCCAAAGACATGCAGGTTAGGTGGTTTGGCGATTCTAAATTGGCTCTAGTGTGTGCTTGGTGTGACGTCCATCTCCTATAACGGACCTCACCTCTCTTCTAAAATCCCTGTCACTCTGTACTGTTGATCCCAAGTATTTAAACTCATCCACAATTCATAAATCATACTGTCATCCACAAACATCATAGTCTATGGGGACTCTAATCTAATCTTGTCTGTCAACCTGTCCATCACCATTGCAAATAAGAAGGGGACTGGAGCTGATCCCTGAAGTAATTCCACCTCTACCTTGCATCTGTCACTCTTATTGCAGACCTCACCACTGTCACACTTCCCTTGTACATATCCTGTACCATTCTTAGATACTTCTCTTCCACTCCTGACTTCCTCATACATTACCACAACTCCTCTCTGTGCACCACGTCATATTCTTTCTCCAAGTCCACAAAGATACAATGTAAAACCTTCTAGCCTTCTTTATAATTCTCCATCAACAGCCTCAGAGCAAACATTACATCTGTAGTGCATTTTCTTGGCATGAAACCATATTGCTGCTCACTAATCATCACCTCCCTTCTTAACCTAGCTTCAGCTATTCCTTCCCATTATTTCATGCTTTGGTTGATCAGTTTTATCTGTCCGGAGTTACTACATGTCTGCACATTACCCTTTTTCTTAAAAATTGATACCAATACACTTCACCACTTCTCAGGCACCCACTCACATTCCAAGATTACATTAAACAATCTGTTAAAAACTTCACTGCCTTCAAACATCTCATGTTTCCAGAGTTAGGTCAACTGGACCAACAGCCTTCCTATTTTTCATCCTCTTCACAGCTGTCCTTACTTTCTCCTTGCTTATCTGTGGCACTTCATGATTCACTATCTCCACATCATCCAGTATTCTTTCTCTCATTCCCTTTATTCATCAGCCTCTCAAAGTACTCTTTCCATCTGCTCAACACACCCTCCTCACATGTGTGTATTTTTCCAACTTTATCCTTTGTCACCCTAACCTTCTGCATGTCGTTCCCAGTTCGGTCCCTCTGTCTAGCCAATTGGTACAGGTCCTTTTCTCCTTCCTTAGTGTCCAGTCTCTCATACAACTCTCTTCACCAGTCATTCTGCCAACATTCAAAGTTCCTATCCTCACTTTCACTCTCCTACCCTTCCTCCTCTCCTCCTTCCTCCGGACACACTTTCCCCCTCTTCTTCTCCTTCAGCCAACAGTAGCCCAACTTCCCTAGCACTCTGTTGGCTAAAAGTACTGGCAGTGGCAATTGTTAACCTGTGCCTCGACTGATCCAGTGTAGAAATCTGTATTGTTGTCAGCATATTGATGTGGCAAAATTTGACACCTGATACGCTTCCTGAACGTAACCCTCCCCATTTATCCGGTTTTGGGATTGGCAGAAAGAAACACACTGGTGTGTGCCCCCCACCCATGTCTGGGTTATTCCTAATAGTGTACATGGGTATAGAATTATCATATTCTTCAGGGATCCGCAATCTGTACTAATGCCTAATGTTCTTCAAGTTTGATATTTGATATTTGATATTTGGACTTATTTACACATTATATACTCCATGTCTATATTTTGTCAATTATTACTAAAATATGAAAAAATGTTCTCTTTTAGTTATGTGTTCAACATTTCTTGCATTTCTCGCATTTCCTGTCATCCTACACTTACAAAATCGTTGTAGAAAAAGAACACACATGAAATGTATGTATTCCAAGTGACAATATATTTATTATTTACCCTATTCAACTCCAGGCACATCACTCCCAGCTAAACAAGACTTGAACTGGGAGAACTGTTTGCCCTTTCTGCTGTGGTGGGGTTGGGATAGCAGGCTACTTGCTGCTTGTGCTGATAAACACATTTACAAAACAACAGACACTGATGGAGAGGTGCGAACAGATTTAAGGTGGCCCAGGATTACAAGATGTTTCATAGGCTTCAGGGATTCTAGTGTTGAAGTGTCTTATTTTCTCAAAGACACAAGTGGAAAATAAAGGGAAGTGCATTTCAGGCAGAAGCTTGGGAACAATTCATCAAAAAAGCATCATGACAAACTACCATGGCATGCAGTTGAAATGAAAACTCTGACAATTCCAGACCATGCACAAAGCAGGAATCAACCTTGGATGGGGTTCCAGTTCATCATACAGTACTATACCATCTTGAAAACTTAATATAATTATGATTAGGAGTCACAAACATAACAAGTATTCACACACCTTAAAGCCGACTAGGACCTTCACATGTCAGCCCAAAAGAGACTTGCTTGCGACATTCAACCTGGATAGGTCCAAAGTGGGGAAAACTGGCTTAATAGTTGAACATATAAAGGAATGTTCCAAAATAAAGCAAAAAGCCCCATAAAGAGAAGGATGACCATGAACCCCTGGCTTGTGTACAAAATAGCTAACAAAGAATCTTTATGAATTGAAGATTTCGTTAACAAAACAGAAAATACAGCAAAATGCTCAAACAAGCTAAACAAGTAGTTGTCAAAAAAGACATTCCTAAGTGAATAAGTCCCTAAAAACACAATCTGAAAGAAAAATCCAAGAACAAGAGCAGAAAGTACCCAAAAGCCAGAGAATCCAACAAAAACTGCAATAGTTACAAACACTCCACACAAACATGGTGATTTTCAACACCTGAGCCTTCTCAGTTGACATAGATAGCCAAAAGGAAGGCTTTGAAGAAGTGACACCAGGGTGGCTCTGCCTGTTGGGGCTTCACCCTCATACAACAACGAAGTTAGGAATACTTAATGAGACAGTACACAAATCACCAATTCTAAATAAAATTGACAGATGTGAAAACATAAAAAGATGTAATTGAACAAAATGTATGTGTGTATAGAAAATAGGACAGAGTGATGAAACTTGTTTGTGTTTTGCGTGCGTGACAAAAAGCATGTATACTTTCTAGAAGTTTCTTTTGATGATGTGTGTGACAAGAAAATATACCTTTAGGGTAATGACTTTACAAAATTGGAAAAGTACAATGAGTCAGGATGCTATTTTTTGCTTATATGGTCAACGATCAGGAGATTAGAAAGGTATAAAAGAACAAGGACATCTGCGCTCGAGGCAGATGAAGCGCGGTGTCCTAGGACTGTGTTTCTCTGACATTTTACCTTTGCCTGGTATGTATTAATAAAAGGTTTTGACTAATTTTAATTTTCTTCTCTGTCTTCAGTCACAAAAAGTGTCCACAGTTTTTGGCGCCCGGACGTGGGGCAAGAGACGGCCGGTCGACTCCTCCAGCGAGACCATTTCAGTGATCCGTCTTACCAGCGGACTGCCGTCAACTTGAGATCTCCGGCAGCAGAGCATGCAGCTCCGGCAAAAGTTAGGACTGCCCTGGCCTGAAACAGTTCTTGCGTGAGGAGCCCCTGGTCTCCTCTTTGCTACATCCACGGTGACTGAACGGATTTCCAGACAGAGCTTGCACACTTCCAGGCTGGGGTAAGCACCGGGGGATTTCCGAACATTTTTTTTTATTTTATAAATAACGGGAGGGCGAGTTTCCTGTTGACCGTCTAGTCATACTCATATCTCAACGGGTTGCTTAAGGTGATGGAGACTTGAACCGAATCGGACACGAAGTCACCTGAGCTGGAATCCGGGGATGTGAGTGGACAGGCTAACGGGACGAGTAACGGGGTGGTATGGAAATATAAACCGAAAAGAGCACAGATTACAGGATTGCTGTTAGGAACGGAATGACACGTAGCGCTATGGAAGATATGTAGCTATGGAAGATATGTAGCGCTATGGGAAAATAAATAAATCTACATACGGAATAAGCAACAAAACCGTGTTCTCCTGGGAACTGGATCAGGACCGATAGTTAGGTGTCTCCCCTTGAAACTAAGAAGGGAACAGTTTAGGTTTAGTGAGTGGCACACTTAATGCCTCGCTGATTCATACGTACAAGGGATTAGGCGAATCAGTATATAGTTGGAAAATTAAATACAGAACCTGGGAGAGCAAGGGGACATAATGGGAACTTATAACAGTAAGCCTGTTAATCGCCGCACAGGGGGATCAAAATCATTAATGCTGGAAGAATTATTTTCGGAGGATCAACAGACGCTCCGTAAAAATGGGTCTCCTAGAAAATTTATAGAAAAGAAGACAGGTTTAGATTTCAAGAAGGCATGTAAGAAATGGAATAGACAGAGTGGTGGGCGTTGGCCGATAGAGGGGACAGGAGATGTAAGTGAAATACAGGAAGTCAGGAAGATCCTATGTAGGAATAAGCAGGGTTGTTGTAATAGTGGACCGTATCGAATGGATATGTTCGATAGATGGGAATTAGTAATAAAAGACAGAAATTTAGAAGCAGTACAGAAACAGAATGATTTGTTGCGGGCAAATGAGGGAAAGGCTAAAAAGGAGAAAGAGGAATTGCTAATTACATTACAAAAAGTTCAGACAGGCACTGAACCACAGGCAGATGGGAGGAAAAGGAAGAATAATCCAAATAAAGACCCCCTTTATCCTATTATTTTTTCCCCTCCTCAGAACCAACCTCAGGCACCTCCATTATCCCCTCCTCTATCCCCCATTCCGACTGCCCCCCCTGCACTACAACTAGCAGAAGTTTCTCCCGATGATTCCCCAGGCACAGATCACTATGACTCACCCTGTACTACACAAACCCCCGTCTCTAAATGCACTCGAAGTCACAAACCAGCTCCAACTTTTTTCTCCTCTAATCCTTCACTTACTTGCCCTTTAATAGAAGTTCCCAATCCCCATTATAACCCTGCCCATCCAGCTGGACCCCAAAATCCCACAACAGTTATGATACATCGGAATTGGGACATCCAAGAATTAAAAGATGTCGTGAATGCACTTCCAGATCCAAAGGAAGTAGGAGGACTAAAATTTGTTGAACAACTTGATCAGTTAGATAGCATGTATAAGCCTAATGCTGCTGAATGGACCCAGGTACTTCGTCAAAAGCTTGGGACCACATGGGCCACTGTTAGCAGGGGTGTCCGCAATGACGTTCCATGGGTATGGAACCCAGCTTTAACTCGAGGACAGGGGATGGGTGGAGAAGGCGACTTTAACCCACAATGGGAGGCGTTGAGACAAAATATTGCAGAAAAATATAAAAAAGGAACGGACTGGTCCCTTATTTCTGCTGCAAAACAAAAAAGAGACGAAACGGTTGATGAATGGGCACATAGGATTCAAGACCTTATGACTAATCACTCGGGCTTGGGGAATGCTGATGACCGCACCCGAGCTGCAGTTCCACCTTTTGTTTCCGGCTTGCGCCTTGATATACAAAACAAAGTCCGCACTTCCTGTATTGAGTGGGAAAGTGCCACGTTTGATGAAGTCAAACGACATGCTGAACATGCCGAAAAACAAACTAAACAGAAGGAATCGGACTCTCATGCCAAATTATTGGCAGCACAGATGAACTATTATACCAGGAATGCTCCTGACCAAGGTCGAGGATATGGCTTTAGAGGAAGGGGACGAGGACGAGGAAGAGGACGAGGTGGTTTTAGAGCTCCTCCTGTTGACCACACTAAGAATCCTTTTATTCCCTCTCCCTTAAATTCCAATGCTAATTCCTTCTCTTGCTACGCCTGTGGTGAAACTGGACATTTTCGTCGAGAGTGCCCTCACAGACAGCAACAGCCCCCACCTCCCCTTATTCCACCTGTTTTCTCTGACACCCCTGACCAACAATACTGGCCATAGGAAAACGCAGGGACCTCCAGTTACTCTTTTCAACTACCTTTGCTCACCCATAATTCAGAGACTGATCCTTTACTGACATTGTTCGTTGATGGCACTGAGACTGTTTTCTTAATCGATACTGGTGCCACTCGATCTACCCTCTCGCTGGCAAAGGTCCCTGCCTCGAACGAAACTGTTACTGTACTTACTGCTTCTGGACAACCTCACCTTCTTCAAGTATCAAAACCTCTTCAAGTCCAGTCACGTCCTGGCGGACATACCTTACTGCATCGTTTTCTTTTGAATCAGCTTTGTCCAGTTAACCTTTTAGGAAGAGATCTCATGACAAAACTTTCTCTTTCTATTTCTATGACTGAAAAAGGTTTTTTCTGTTCAACCCCCAAGTTGTTGTGTCAAATTACCCCTTATCCCAAACCCTCTTTTGCAGCATGGACTTTAGATATTTCCCCACACACCATTCTCCTCAAAGCCCTACATTCTTTTTCCCCTTGTCTTTTTCCCAATTTACAGGCCCCTGACATTTTACACTGTACTGCCCAATACTTCCCTATAGAAGTAGACACCACCTGGCTAGAATCTTTCCTTACTTCTGGTACTTGCCCCGAAACCCTTCACATCTACTGTGTTTTTATTTCATCCACAAAGGCAGCTGCTTCTGTTCATCTTACATGCTCACAGCACATATATTATCTTGGCGGCACAGTGCCTCATATTTCCTTAGCTAAATCACACACTGTTAAATGGGGGGAAATAGGGCCATGGGTGGAAAAATGCCTTGAAAGAACAGACTGGTTACAAGTTACTCCAGGTATTTTTGATACTTCTGACCATTTAATAACTAAAGTGGTGTTTCAAACTGATTTTTTAGTACATCGCGCTTTGTGCCGTCCTTCCTCTTTTGCTTGTTCATTGCAAACCACTTTCCCTTCTTGGCTCTCTATGCTCCCTGATTCACTATGGTCCCAGGGAAAGAATGATTATGGAAGGATAGCCCATTGTGAGCCTCTGGTGATCCACCCGAAATCCTCCTTCCGCCCGCACCGTGCCCAGTATCCTCTGTCTCCCGAAGCAGAGGCTGGCATCTCCGCCGTACATTCCGATCTCGTCAAACGCGGTGCCATTATTCCAATCGAATACTCTCCAGTCAATTCCCCCATTCTACCTGTAAAAAAGGCTGACGGTTCATGGCGTTTCGTACAAGATTTGCGACAAGTGAATTCTGCTATCTTCCCTAGGGCCCCTATCGTCCCTAATCCCTCCACTATCCTCTCCACTATCCCTCCTTCCGCTCGGTACTTCTCCGTTATTGACCTAGCAAATGCTTTCTTTTCTATCCCTGTTCACCCTGATTCTCAATTTTGGTTTGCTTTTACATTCCAAAACCGCCGTTGGACATGGACCGTCATGCCTCAGGGATACACTGAAGCCCCTTGTGTTTATGGACAAGCTCTTGCCCAAAATTTAGAAGGCTTTTGGCCGGAAAGAGGTAGTACATTGATACAGTATGTAGATGACATAATGATATGTAGCGCTACGGAAGAAAATTGTACAATAGATACTCAGAAATTGTTGCTGTTTCTGGGGGAAAATGGCCATAAAGTTTCTAAAGTTAAGCTGCAGCTAATCAAAACAACTGTAAAATACCTAGGTCATGACATTACGTATGGAACAAGAGCTCTCTCTAGCGATCGCATTACAGCCATCCAAAATCTTCCTAGACCGGTCACAAAACAACAGGTTATGTCTGTTTTAGGTATTCTGGGCTACTGCAGACAGTGGGTTCTAAATTTTACTGAAAGAGCACAGCCGTTGCAACAATTGGCTAATACTCCTGGCATTCCCCTTTCTGGCCAGGTCCAATGGAATGAATTGGCTGAAAAGGCTCTCTGTGACCTCAAAGCTTCTCTTCTATCTGCGCCCGCGCTAGGTTTGCCTGATCATTCTCGTCCATTCACTTTGTTCGTGGACGAAAAGCAGGGATTTATGAATGCAGTACTGACGCAACAACATGGAGATAAACAAAGACCGGTGGCTTATTTTTCTAAAAAACTGGATCCAGTGGCCGCAGCACTTCCTCCGTGTCTTCGTGCTGTGGCTGCAACAACAGAAGCTGTATTAGCAAGCACGGATGTAGTTCTCATGAGCCCCCTAACAGTTAAAGTGCCTCACGCTGTACATTCTATCCTAGTACAAGCCAAGACTTCACATCTCACTACTGCTAGGGTAATACACTATCAGAATGTACTTTGTACTTTGTCAAATGTTACAATTGAAAGATGCTCCACTTTAAATCCAGCCACTCTTCTCCCAATTAACAACGAAGGAGAACCACATAATTGCCATGACGAAATAGCAAAGGTTGTAAAACCTAGAGTAGATCTACAGGAAACACCTTTAGAAACTGGAGAAATGATTTTTGTGGATGGATGTTCCTTGCGATTGAAAAATGGAGCACCCTCAACTAGTTACGCAGTGGTCCAAGGGGACCGCCTGCTGGAAGCAAATCGAATTTCATCAAGCTTAAGTGCACAAGCAGCTGAACTCGTAGCACTCACTCGAGCATGTCAGCTGTCCGAAGGGAAGATCGTAACAATTTATACAGATTCCAGGTATGCTTTTGGAGTCTGCCATGATCATGGAGCATTATGGAAACTAAGGGGATTTAAGACCAGTACTGGCAAACCCATCCAACATCAGAAATTGATCGAATCCCTTTTAGAAGCAATAACCAAACCATCGAAGCTAGCAATTGTTAAATGTCAAGCTCACACAGGAAAACAGGATCCTGTTAGCAAAGGGAATGAATTAGCTGACCACTTTGCTAAAGAGGCTGCATATAATAACACACCAATTTCTTTATTCCAACAGAGAAATGACCAGGACCCTGATAATCAAATTATTTCTTTACAGAGTGCAGCCACGGATATCGAAAGGAGAAAATGGTCCAAAGAAGGGTCCCTCTCTGATGGAGTCTGGACTCATAAACACACTAACAAACCTTTTCTCCCAAAAGCCTCATTCCCAGGAATGGCAAAAATCGCCCATGGCCTTGATCACGCAGGAAAAGATGCCATGGTTCGAGATGTTGAAAAACATTGGGAAGCTGTAGGTTTCTCTACATATGCAGAGCAATTTTGCAGACGCTGTGCAATATGTCAAAAGTTTAATGTGGGAAAAGGTACCCAGGTAAGTCCCGCCGTTACCCCTAATCCAATGGGTCCGTTTGAACACCTCCAAATGGATTTCATTGAACTAACCCCGTCTAAAGGGTACCGATATTGTCTTGTGATTGTCGATGTGTTCTCCCGATGGGTAGAGGCTTTCCCTTCTAAACACAACGATGCCAAAACAGTAGCTAAAGCACTAATTAAAGAGATTATTCCAAGATGGGGTATCCCTCAAAAGTTACAAACAGATAATGGCACTCATTTTGTGAACTCAGTTATAAATGAATTAACCACCTGGCTCCAAATTAATGTGCACCATTATTGTAAATACCATCCCCAAAGCGGAGGCATCGTAGAACGATGCAATGGCACTTTAAAAGCTAAACTCGCAAAAATTTGTGAACAAACTAATTTATCATGGCCGGATGCACTACCCTTAGCTTTAATGGGACTAAGGGGACGGACACACCGACAACTGGGATTATCGCCGTTTGAGATTCTGACCGGACGTCCCATGCCCGTTGGCATGGTTGTAGGAAATGTGAATTTGCATACTGTGGACAATGATCTTCTCTCTAGTCTTGCAGGTTTGCGAACCTCGTTGAAGGAAATCCACCAGCAGGTTAATCAGGCCTGGAGGACCAGCCCCCTTTCCAAGGATTTACCAATTCCTTTGGGTACCTGGATCCTGGTTCGAGATACTCGGAGGAAACACTGGCATCAGCCTAGGTGGAGAGGACCATTCCAAATTCTTCTATCCACACCACACGCCGTGAAAGTTGAAGGACTGCCTGCCTGGATTCACGCCTCACATTGCAAGAGATGGCACCCTTGATTGCTGTGATAATATGTTTTTCTTTTCCCTTGTCTACTGCCCTGGTCACCTTGACTTTTCCGTTGGGAATTACCACATCAGTGCAGTTTGATTTCTGCTCTATTATCAACTGTGGGACTGGTCGACAAGCCCAGTGGACCGGATCTGACAAATACGTGTGTATGAGGGGAAGTGACTGCGACAACTGGCAATGGGTTTTTGCTAACACTGGAACTGAGGACTGGGGTTATCAACCTTTTGAGGCCCAAAAATACGGTTTGAAAAATCGGTTTTCTATCATAAAAGGACATGCCTCTCATGAATGTGCTGACAACCATTGTAACCCCTTGATCATTACTTTGAAGAACCCCTCTTTACATGACTCAGGTATTTATGTATTAGGGGCATATGTATCTGGAACAGACCCTTTAGGGAGATTTCTAATTAAGATTGACGATCCTGTTACTAACACCCCTCATTCTCTGGCACACACACCCATCACCCCAACTTTTGGTTCAGATTTTTCTCCTGTTAAGATTATGAATATTTCTACCCTTTCATCCACTTTTTCAGTAGAAACTGGTTATGGGGATCAGAATAGATGGTTGCAGTGGGTTCTCTATTCAGCTAAGCAAGTTAATCGTTCTCATTGTTATGCGTGCGCTGCAGCCCGTCCCCATTTAGCTACAGTCCCTTTCCCATTATCTAACATTTCTGACCCCGTGGGGTTGCCCTGCCTTCTGTACTTATTCACTACTTCCAAGAAACCCCTCTCTGGTTCAAAGTGTTCTAATCTATCTATTCTTTTTCCCCCCACCCGTCACATGGATACCCCTATGTTTCAAACTCACGAAGGAAATTATACATGTTTCAAATCTTATGGAACGACATGGGTAGGAGAATTACCATTTTCTTTCTGTTCTCAAACTTTTCAGGTTAACTTTTCTCTGAACACCGTTCTGTCTTCCTTTCTTCTCTCCCAAACCACTCCTAGATCAGATATTTGGTGGATGTGTCGTAGGTCCAAATTATTTGCCACCCTTCCCCCTAACTGGTCTGGTACCTGTGCTCCAATCCAATTAGTTATGCCTTTTAGACTTCTATCCTTACCTCCCTCTCACTCCCCATATTATTCCACACCTCTTTTTTATTTCCGACATACCCGCTCCCTTTTCCATACGCCTACTGATATCTCTTTACATGGCCCTGGAGTATACATAGATGCTATTGGAGTCCCTAGGGGTGTCCCAGACAGATTTAAAGCTAGGGATCAAGTCGCAGCTGGTTTTGAATCTATCATACCCCAAATTACTATTAATAAGAATGTAGACTGGATTAATTATCTTTATTATAACCAGCAACGTTTCCTTAACTTCACCAAAGACGCTATTGAAGGCATACATGAACAGCTTGATCGTACTTCTCTGATGACTTGGCAAAATCGTCTAGCCCTGGACATGTTACTTGCCGAAAAGGGAGGTGTCTGTGCTATGTTTGGTGATGCTTGTTGTACATATATTCCAAATAATACCGCGCCAGATGGATCAATAACTCGTGCATTGGCAGGCCTTACTGCTCTCTCTAAAGAACTTTCCACTAATTCTGGCATTACAAATCCCTGGGATCAGTGGTTTGCATCCTCCTTTGGATCCTGGGGACAATGGATAAGATCTGTTTTCATTTCTTTGGTTGTGACATTTTGTCTCCTCCTCCTGGTTGGTTGTTGTATTATCCCTTTGTTTCGCAATATAATATCTAAGTACTTTACCGCCTCTATGGAAAGGGCATATATGCTACATGAGGAGCGCATGTCTCGTATAGCTTCTTCCACTTTCTCTCCCCCTTCCCCTTCATCAACCATTTCAAGATAGAATTATATAGGCCCACATCATTTTTGTTCAAAAAGGGAGGAGTGTGAAAACATAAAAAGATGTAATTGAACAAAATGTATGTGTGTATAGAAAATAGGACAGAGTGATGAAACTTGTTTGTGTTTTGCGTGCGTGACAAAAAGCATGTATACTTTCTAGAAGTTTCTTTTGATGATGTGTGTGACAAGAAAATATACCTTTAGGGTAATGACTTTACAAAATTGGAAAAGTACAATGAGTCAGGATGCTATTTTTTGCTTATATGGTCAACGATCAGGAGATTAGAAAGGTATAAAAGAACAAGGACATCTGCGCTCGAGGCAGATGAAGCGCGGTGTCCTAGGACTGTGTTTCTCTGACATTTTACCTTTGCCTGGTATGTATTAATAAAAGGTTTTGACTAATTTTAATTTTCTTCTCTGTCTTCAGTCACAAAAAGTGTCCACACAGAGATACCATAAAAAACTGAAAAATAATACCTCCAAGGCAAGAAAAATAATAAAACATATAAACACGTTAATACATAATAAATAGAAATCATACTGACAGAAGAAACTATCAGTTGTAAACAGAAAAGAGGAAAACAAAACATTAAGTTAATGACACTTCTCAAGAAAATAAACCTTTCGGGCGTCTATGGTCCTGTGCTACTTTTGTTAAAAAAATATACAGATGAGGTACTGGCACAGATTAGCTATTATCTAATAAAACAAGCTTGTTGTAAAAAAAAAGAAACAACATAGGGTGAAAGAATGAAAATAAGGTTATAAACCATGTCCTTGTGCATATGTATGTGACAGGAACAGGATAAATCCTACCATTTATTATCCCTAACTTTTTGGTGATATAATTTAAAATTGCATTCAGGTTTAGAAAAAGTTCAAATTATAATGAACTACAAAAGAGCTGAGAGTAGGTGAAAATGTGGCAGTCGCTTGGGCTGTGCAATTTAGTATAAAGTTTTCATTACAATACAAATTTAAAGAAAAGAACTAAATGCAAAATGAAGTCAAAGCCAAAAGAAATTTTTAGATGGGACTTAAAAATCATTGAAATAGTTTGATTTGATAGCAATCTAAACTGAGAAAATAAATGGTCAAGTGTGGCCAGTCATCTGATCTCTGTGGTGCAGTAAGAGTGACAGCCTCTGAGACCCGAAAAGCTCTAATGAGTTAATAATAATTCATTACATTTATATAGCACTTTTCTCACTACTCAAAACGCTCTCCACACTGGAAGGACCCGGGAAGCGAACCCACAATCTTCCACAGTCTCCTTACAGCAAAGCAGCAGCACTACCACTGTACCACCTGTGAGGAGTTGCCACATAGCTGAGTCTCCTAACTAGAATCTACAGTATGCTCATCATATCTCTCTATATATGAAATCCAACATCTGTCTGTCTGTCTGTTTTTCACGAGAGAACTACTTAACAGATTTAGATCAGGTTTTTTTCTATAATTTGCTTGAACAATCCAGTTGATTTTGCGACTTCTCTCATTGCGCTATGTACCATAGTTTGCTTGCGGTACCGATTTATTTGCACGAATCCGAGAGACACGCAGTGGGCCAAGAGGAGGGGGGTGGGCCCACCTCACTCATGATCCAGCCTCGGGGTGTTCCTTACCGCCGCTTAGCTAGCGAATGAGAGAACAACTTAACAGATTTATATTGTGTTTTTTTCAATAATTTGCTTGAACATTCCAGTTGATTTTTTGACTTCTCTCATCGCGCTAAGAACCATAGTTCGCTTGCAGGAGTGATAAATTTGCGCTAATCCGAGACAGAGGCTGCGGGCCAACGGGAGGGGGAAGCATGACATCAGGAGTGGGGAGTCAGGCAGGGCCCTCCTCAGTGACCTGTTTCACTACTACGCGGGCAGAGCCATGGGGGATGGCTAGTTAAGCATAAGTAAATTATTCAGCCAAGAGAGAATGATTATAAGAATCAATTAATACTAATCAAATGCATACGCTTTCATCAGGAATAATTAAACTCTTATCTCTTGTGGAATGACACATTTTTAATAGAAAACATAATTAGCCTTGGAGTAAGACAGCATAAAATGAAAAGTATATATAGTGTGGGGAACAGCTAGACACAGACAGACCAACATCATTTCAGGTCACCACACACACTTTATTTACAATATTTACAATGATGAATACCACGCACAACCCAGTGCCCCTGCACCAATCGCCCTCAAGTCCAGGCCTCACACAATGATGCCTCTCTTCTCACCGCCTACACTCCTCTCCTCCGAGCTCTGTCCTCTTCCACCCAGCTCCAGCTTACGAATGGAGGGAGGTGGCCCCTTTTATGTTCACCCGGACGTGCTCCAGGTGCCTCCCGATGAACTTCCGCCAACACCTCCTGGTTTGGAGGAAGTGCCGGTTGAGCACCCGGAAGCACTCCGGGTGTCCCTGGTAATCCTTCCATCAGCACTTCCAGGTGTGGCGGAAGTGCTGACGTCCAGGGCTTTTCAGACATCTGGGTTCCCCCTGGCAGTGACCACGGGCCCCTATAGGGTTGAGCTTCCATGCTCTGTTCCCATGGTCCCCATACCAACCAGGGCAGCTGCCCTCTCGTGGTCCGGAGGAGGCATAGTCCCTCTTCCCGTCCTTCCGGATGTCCCAACTCGCCACAACAGATATATAGATAGTATTGTTCCTTGAATTACTGCTTTGTAGGTGTTGCAATATGTAAACTGAATTATCTTACCGGTTCCGCTGTTTGTGAGAGTCAACATAGAAATGACAAAAAAATTGTATGCACTGTAATACAATTATTTGTTCAGAAATATAAGTAGAGCCACATTTATAAACTCTTACTAACTCTCCTCTACTCTGTTACTCTTCTTGGTATCCTGTTGTGGTATCACTGTTCTCCTGCCTATAGAGAAAGTCCTGTCAGATAAAGGAGTGTTGGAATCGTTGGATAGGAGGGTCCTTTTATCTGATTGGACGGCCCAGCACTGTCTCTGCTGTAGAATGCCCAGTAGGGGGTGAGCGGCAACTGGCCGAGGTCACCAGGACTCTGACTGTGTCTGACTTCGTCTTTGACTTTTTCTTTCAATTTCTTCTCCTCCTTTATCAACTGACTTTAGATCAACAATGAACTAGTGGATTGCTGATTTCCATTTATGTTCAACATTTTCTACTTTGTGTTTTAAAAAATGTGTCTTTCTTGGTGCTAGTATTTAGTATGTAAAAAATTTTGTGTGTAGGACTTTTTAGCTGTATTTAGTGATTGGTATAATCTGCTCCTGCACTCGGTGAGGAGTGCTGTGCAGGAACACATCAGATTGTACTATTATTGTTTTATATTTGCGAGGTGGCAATGAAATGTGAAATGTGAAAGTCAATCAATAGTTCCTTGGTTTTGCTGCACCAAGAAACAAACATCTCCACCTGACTCCTATACTCAGTCCATAAGGTTAATTTGGACACATCCTCACTTGACCCATTTATTTCCTCTTAAAATATTTCTGCCAAAATGGAAGATTAACACTTTTAAAAGTAAAGGAAAATAAGGAGGACTTTTACAAGAAAGTGATGTAGATTTTCGTGGAGATTGATAGGCACATGGACTTCATTTACAAATAAAGGTAAGGCCATAAATAATTTTCAGTTTTATAAAAGATGGAATCAGACGAAGAAAAAAACAACCCAATATTTAAAAAATACATTTTGACCTTAAATAAAATATTCTTTTGTTTTTCTTGTTATCCTTTTGTTGAACAGTCTGTATTAAAATTGATAAAAACATCAGAATTAAAAGCTTTTAAAAACAACTAAATATTTCAATTAAGGTCAAAATTGAAATCTTTTTTTTTTTTTGTACACCACTCTGTACTTTCATTTGTATTGTATGAGTATGAATTGTGGAACTTTAAAGGCAAATTTAGAACACATGGAGGGTGCGGAACAAATGCGCTCTCCCCCTCTCTCTCACCGCTATAAATGTAACGTTCTCTTAGCCAAATATGAACCTTACCTATTTGTGTGTAAAAAATGCTGATGAGATATGAAACATAACCAGTAGTCAATGTGCATGCTGGCTGCCAATTGAATAGTGAATAAGCTAGTCTTTTTGGTTCATATGTTTGTAAATCTGACTCTGAAGGAGTAAGTGCCTCGCCAGCCATGAACCTCACCAATTGGATATCTGTATCACAGTGCAGAATCGATCTGCAAACAAATGCTTCATAGACAGATCCTGCAATATTGCCAAGGAAAAGCAGAATGCTTTGAATAAATTAAATGAAGAGCATTCAAGCACTCATCTTTGGATTTAATTGAATTTATTTCCAAAGAGATGCAATTACAAACAATAACAGGATATGCATAACAGAAACGTACATTCATATGTGCATATATACCTTGAAAGCCACATTAATACAGAACTTACAGGAAATATAGGAAGATATCAAAGTACCTGTACATATAGCCATTCCATTATCAGTCCTATTTAGAGTAAAAGTGATATGTTAAATATGAGATATCAGACAGACACGTCTCTCTTGTGTTTGTCAGGTCCAAAACACCCACATTCGTTATTCGTCATCAATGCATTACTGTATATGCATTGAGCTTTCCAGTAAGCGCTCATTGTTTGTCAGCTCTCATGTAACATCTCCTACCTCTACAATTGGGGGGATGCTTGCTCTCTGTTTCACTTTGGCAATAGAATACAAAGGACTCTGGCAAGTATATAAGAATTTATTTAGCAAAGACACCTCTGGAGCACGCCAAGCAAGCTATGTTTCCTTGTTCTGTTTTGTTCAGACAAGTCTCTATATATACAGTATATATATATATATATATATATATATATATATATATATATATATATATATATATATATATATGAACATACAAGAGTATCCTTAGCATATAGGTGATAGCAAGCAAATTATACGTAAGAACATTTACTTAAACAGGTAAAACAGGATGAACTAAACATGAATAATGGAATATATCCTAACTGCTGAGACTCAGGGTCTGAGGCAAATTGACAAAAGTCAGTATACAGTTATTATATTGGTAATCTAAAGATAAATCCAGTGCTATGGTCAGATGGGCAGAAAATGTTTTAAACCTCAAGAGGGGGGTGATTTGTTTCAAACTTAGTTTTGTTAAACTTTTCTTGCTTGTATGGAATGGTATTGGATTTTAATAAAATCAATAAAATGTTTATAAAAAAAAAAAACTCAAGAGGTGAGATTCTGGAGAAAAAAAAACAAAATCTGCAGGGGTCCCAAGGCCTAAATGTTGCCCAGCCCCCAGTGAGCATTCTACCTAACATAAATGTATTTAAGTAGTTTATTACTGTTTTTTGTGCTTTGTCTGGACAATTAGAATTTGATGCACAATAATAATGTGCAGATAATGTAATTGTGAGGTAGTTTATACTGTAATGGAAATACTGAGGACATGTTAGTTGGGTTGAAGCTTAAAGTGCGATACTTCTATAATAATTTATTTTCTCTACCATTCATTTCTAGATAGGTGAACCTTTTTTAAGGTGTGTTTTTGTACAAGCGGTTTTCGCACACATTTCATCTGGAGTCTTGACTAACTTGCAACGGGGCTCCGAGCAGCTGTCGGATGAGAAAAACAGGAAAATATACAATGTGATGTAACTACTTTCCAGATAGAATAGAAACAGTAAACTAACTGGTAGTTGAAGTTGCACAGAATGTTTCTTTTTCTGAAGAAATTTCTTAACCAGTTAGCAAATTTGCCAACACTTTTTTTGCTTTTGAAATTTCTAAACATTTTACTGTAAAATCTGTTTGAGATAACTCAACGAAAATTCAACTGTCTCAACCAATTTCCCTGAAAAATAAGTGTGCCACATTTCAACAAAATTGCTCCACTGGGGGAAAGATGTTTTATGCAGATAGACAGATATGGCTATCAGAATAGGTGCTTATCACAATTTACAAACACACCTAAAAACGTGTTTTTGCAGATTACTGAGGTTAAAGATCTCTAGACTGTTTTATAACTTTCGATTTTGGTTTCTAATTCTTTTGACAATAGTATTTCTGATAGTAGTCTCTCTCTGTATGCAAGATATTACTATTTCTGACATTTGTCTGTTCAAAAACTTTTATTTCATTCATGTCCATAACTCTTTTAGCTGTTGAATGCTCATTATTATGGGCGGCACGGTGGCGCAGTGGTAGCGCTGCTGCCTCGCAGTTAGGAGACCCGGGTTCGCTTCCCGGGTCCACCCTGTGTGGAGTTTGTATGTTCTCCCCGTGTCTACGTGGGTTTCCTCCGGGCGCTCCGGTTTCCTCCCACAGTTCATAGACATGCAGGTTAGGTGGATTGGCGATTCTAAATTGGCCCTAGTGTGTGCTTGGTGTGTGGGTGTGTTGGTGTGTGTCTTGAGGTGGGTTGGCACCCTGCCCGGGATTGGTTCCCTGCCTTGTGCCCTGTGTTGGCTGGGATTGGCTCCAGCAGACCCCCGTGACCCTGTGTTCGGATTCAGCGGGTTGGAAAATGGATGGATGGATGGATGCTCATTATTATTCACAGTGTTCAGTTTAACTGCAACATAAAGTACTGTGCAGGATCAGCACTGCAACTGCAATCGTAATTGTACAAAGGTCTCATAACATTTAAAGGAACTGGGCGATCTGTCAGCAGATTCCAGGGCAGTAAACTGTGTCCCATAACTTACTTGATGAACCAACAAATATTGTTCCCCTTTTTCATATAAATCATGAACTGCTGAAAAATGTAACAAAAGCAAAGAATTAAGGAAAGGGAAGGTCTTTGATATTTGAGACAAAGATTTCCACAAATAGCTGATGTCAAGATAAAGAAAGGCAGTTTTGTTGGTCCACAAAATAGACATGTCATCAATGACATGCAGTAAGAAGATCTGCTAGTGAGGCTGGAGGAATTGCATGAAAAGGATTCAGGGATGTTGTTGAGAACTTTCTTAGCAACTACAAAACATCAAACTACACTATGTCCAGATGGTTGACAACATGCTTCAAGCACACCAAACCATGAAGTGCAACATGACACTAAACATTTGTTGTCTAAATTCACACTTGGTCTTCTCCTCTGCTAATCTTGGTGCGGTCATTCATGAACATGGTGAAAGATTTCACCAGGACGTTTTCTAGCAGAATTTCTTCAGCTTAACGGTGTATCACATACTTAAAGACACCAGTTGAAATTAAAGTGAAGTGGATTTAGGACTGAAGCTATGAAACAACAACAACTGAAGACTCCAACAAAACTTCTTTATGTGAGTGTTGTTGGAGTCTGGGAGAAAATACCAAGACATGGAGCTGAAGCAGAAACCTGCACAACCTTTAAGACGTATCTGGTTGAGATATTAGGACAACTTAGCTACTAGCTAAACAAATAAACTCCTCTTGTTTTTTCAAATGTCTTATGTTCTTATGGTCCAAGGATGAAAAAAGTGGTATTAGGACAAATAAAATCAATCAATGATTGCCAACTGTTGTTGGACACTATGTGGTGTCCTGAACCACTGAAACGAGAAACTGAAACGAGAAACATCAGATGCTGAGCACAAATAAAAATCAGCAGCAAAACATTTTAGCTCAGTTGAACTAATACAATGTGTTAAATGATTAGAAATGCTAAATTCAAAAAAGTTTATTTAATGTTTCTCCAAGTTCTATATAATACAATCAATCTGAAATTATATTTGTGTTCAGTTTTTGACTATCATATTCATCAAAAGATTTTCAGGAAGCAAAATATCTGAAAAAAATGTGTTGTCCAGTGTTTGAAGCGTGCAAGAAATTATGATCATTTGGATACCACAGTCTTCTTGATTTTTTTGTGCCACTTTACCAGTAACGATTTGTCAGTTAATGATTATTAATTTCAGGAATTGTTCTTTTCTTTCCAAAAAGGTTGATTATGCTAGTGTTTATCTCTTTGTTTCTAAAACTGTAAATGATGGGGTTCATCATTGGAGGAAAGACGTTGGCAACTATAACCACTGCATTGTAGACTTCAGTTGACATTGGCACCCCTGCTCCTGGCAAAATATATGAAGACAGTGGGATATAGAAGAGCCCTACAACCAGAAGGTGAGTGAGGCAAGTGCTTATGACTTTCTTCCTGCCATCTACGGACGTGATCTTTAACGCTGCCAAGGCGATTCTTCCATAGGAGAAGAAAATCAACAGCAAAGGGAAGACACCAGTGATAATTACTACAATGGATAAAAGAAAAAGGTATTTGGGATTTTCGGTGCAGGCAACATGAACCATTGTGGCATAATCGCAAAAACAATAAGGCAAGATATTGGAACGGCAAAAAGAAAGCTCACTGGCAAAAAATAAAAATGGAGAGTTGAAAAATATAGCAAAAATATTTAACAACAAAATAATAATCCAGATTGTCTTATTTGTAAAAATTGTGTTGTATCGCAGTGGATGAACAACGGCAGCATAGCGGTCAATTGCCATAAAGGCCAACAGAAGAGATTCCATCTCTTCTATATTGAGTATAACATACATTTGCAATAAACAAGCTCCATATGGAACATCTGTAGCATTAGATATAAGGAGTGACAACATTTTTGGAATGAGTATTGTACTGTTACACATGTCTATTACTGCCAACGTGCCAATATACATATACATTGGAGCATGGAGTTTAGGGTTACTTACAATGACAAATATTACCAGCAGATTTCCACAGACTGATAAGATATAAACTAAAGTAAGGAAAATGGTGATCATGCTTGTCTGGTCAGCATTGACTTCACAGTGCAGGAGAAAATCAGTCACGGAGATGGTAGTGTTGTTCATTTTTTCTGACTTCCTTACCTGTAGAAATAAAAAGTCTGTCAAGTGAGTTTTATACAAAGATAGAACACTTTATAAATACTCTATTCCAGTTAAAGCACATTAGAATAAATTTACAGTATGCTGCTAAGATACCTGAGCAACAGTCTTGACCGGTGAAATCTCCCAAAGCATTTTCGCAGTGAATATGCTCTATTCGTTGGTGATCTTGTTCAGGAAATATTTTTCTGGAAATTCGCAATGCAGCCAACTTAGAGGAAGTTCCCAGCACTTCCCAGCACCTCATGGCTCTTTGTGAGGCCAGCATGACGTGACAGAGCTTAAGCAGCCATGCGTAGAACTTTCAAACCTGCGTACTCTAAAATCAGTGGTGCTCTCTACTTCCGGCTTAAGACCGTTTCTTAAGACCGTGCTAAGTCCAGCAATGATGTACGGAGCTGAGACATGGACGGTAAAGGGAGTGCAGGAAAAGTTAGATGAGGCAGAAATGAGAATGTGGAAATGGATGTGTGGAGTTACAAAAAAGGACAGAATAAGAAATGAAACAATTAGATGTACAACAAAAGTAGGAGAGATATCTAAGAAAATACAGGAAAGTAGGTTTAAGTGATATGGCCATGTGATGAGGAGAGACAATGAATATGTGGGAGAAAGAGGGATAGGAGTGGAAGTACAGGAGAAGAGAAAGGGATAGAGGCCAAAGCAGATAAAGTAAAAGAAGATATGAAGGAAATGGGTCTGACTGGCAAAGAGACAGAGGACAAAGCCTTATGGAGAAGGTTGATCATACCCATCAATTCCACATACAAGTGGGCAAAAAGGAAGAAGAAGAAGGAATGTGGGTACCTAGAGTGAAAAGTGATAAACTGCACC
This sequence comes from Erpetoichthys calabaricus, assembly GCF_900747795.2. Classification (NCBI taxonomy): domain Eukaryota; kingdom Metazoa; phylum Chordata; class Cladistia; order Polypteriformes; family Polypteridae; genus Erpetoichthys; species Erpetoichthys calabaricus. The sequence goes on along the minus strand of NC_041397.2, from coordinate 305,164,270 downwards.
AACAGTTATTGGTTCTTAGTTATAAGAGTCCAATAGAATCGGGATTGGGCAGTGTTGTCCTAATTAATTTGACTGGATTGAGGAATATGTAGTAATGTCAAGACCTGAAAATGCAACCATTAGAGCTCTCTTTTCTAACGAACCTTTTATGGCAAATGTGTTGATTATTACTTGTTAAAAGAT